>NW_015554060.1:5849-34450 GCF_001515605.1 Sinocyclocheilus anshuiensis
AATCCACCACAAAGAAAGTGACTTTCACAAACCCTTCGACACAAACTGGTTTAGCTGTGTCACCAAATAAATTTCCAGTCATTTCATATCTCCCATAAAGAAAATCTGCAAGGCTTCCACAGGATTTTCCTGTAATGTATTCAAGATATTAACTGATTTAGAATTGGTGCGCTTTAAATACTGTTGAAACTAATGAAAAATAATCTTTAGTGTTGCTTCATTACATGATCCAAGGATTTATTTTAAGAGGAAATGTGTGACACTGTGATGCTTCCTGCTGTCAGTGGCAAAACCACTATGAGCTATTTAATGATTGTTAAGCTATTTAATGACTTGTTGACCTATAACATACATCCTTTCACATATCTAAATTAGACAAAAGGCATTTTAGAGAAATTTACAAATGTAGGGTACTTAACATATTTAACGACAGTACATACTTGTGCAACTGAGTTCCAGATTTGTCCACTGGTTTCCCTGACAGGTAACTGATTTAGATGCTTTTAAGTCAACTGGCTTGTGTCCAATCACACACTCAAATGTTACAGTGGATCCATCTGGGAAACTAGGAGTCGAGAGATGCTCTGCTGTTAAAATGACATTTCTTGATGTAAAAGAAGGCTGTGTGCATTGCGCTGTGGAAATAAACAAAACATATGCTTTACAGTAATCTGATGCAGTACTATTTTGATCATCATCATTCTTGTTGTTAGTACAACTTCTGCTCCATTCTATTCTTATATTTGGTTAAAAAAATATTACTAGGAGGTGAATATAAATTAGTATGATTTACTCACTCAAAGATGTGCAGTTAAAATTAAATCTCAATGCTCGAATGGGATCAGCTAATTAAAGTTTAATAACAGTTTTTACATTTTTTCATGTGTTGCTCATACTTTATCATCCACCCTCCCCCCTTTTTTAAATATAACCCAAATATGGTCAACTTTGGCTCTTTCAAACACTAAAACTAAAGTAACGTTTGGGTAAAAACACAACAGTCTAATGCTACACACACTGGTGCTAACTACAACTGAGCAAATCATGTACCGAAGTTGCTTTCATACAGTTTTACCACTGTTATCATTGCAAAATGTATCAAGGTTACATAAATATTTATGCACTGGGGACAAAAACACATCTGCTGGCTAAGGTCATGATTAAATCTGTCCTGAAAGCATTACAAGGGCACCAATGAACAGCCTGAGGATATTGTTGCAGGCTCATATAAATGCTAAAATTAATTTTGGGTTCATGCATCCAGTTCATGATTGAAGCAATGGAATTCATGTGCGTGTACCTTGTTTACCAGTGAAGATTTTGTTTTTTTTCTGTGTACAGTAGCAGCATGCTGTGACCCTGATTAGGATTACCAAGCTTTTAAGCTAAAACCTCTGTTTGCACTGTTAGTTGCTAGTATCAACATTATGCTACTAGACTATACACTTGTCTACAGTTTTTCCAGTGAACTCACCAAGTGTACTTTCCTAATATTATATTACAACACTACACAATTCTTAGAATGGAAATATGTTATCCCCTGTCTAAAGGCTGTGACCCTGATTAGGATTACCAAGCTTTAAGCTAAAACCTCTGTTTGCACTGTTAGTTGCTAGTATCAACATTACGCTACTAGACTATACACTTGTCTACAGTTTTTCCAGTGAACTCACCAAGTGTACTTTCCTAATATTATATTACAACACTACACAATTCTTAGAATGGAAATATGTTATCCCCTGTCTAAAGGAACGTACTGCATTTGAAAATATGGGCGGCACTTCTGGTTTTGCCAAGTGTCACTCAGATAGACTAAAAACAAATGATTACATATTTTAAGGGTGCGCTACAAATAATCCTTATCTGTCAGATTTTGTCATTCTATATTTTTTATCTAACAGGACATGGATATCACAAGAATATCAGTTTCAAGACCACTGCTGTATGACTTATATGTGGCATTATTAGAGCTAACCATTAAACAAGTTTATTGGTAGTATCTGATTGTTTACACTTCTGTGGAAGTTACTCCCACAATTCACTGAAAGCGTCATCGGGTGTAGGAAAAAATTCGATATACTCTTTATGCCTGTTTCCTGGACAAACAAAAAACTTAAAGGAACACTCCACTATTTTTGAAAATAAGCCTATTTTAAAAAATAGTGGAGTGTTCCTTTAAGTGGCTTAATATGGGCTTTTTCCCCTAGTAATATCTGGCAACTCTGTTTATGTGTCATGAATATTTTTGTATAGTATTGCCGGAAGACAAAGAGACTGTAAATGTACATTTTACAGTTTCTTTTACTGTATATCTGATGAAGGTTACTTTTTTTTTACACTAGCATGAGATGCTACAGCTAACGCACATAGATCAAAAGTCACAAAATTTTAGGTGTAATTATTAATCGTAGTTCAAATTCTTTATAAATACATACTCACCTTGGACATGTTGACAGATCATAAGATAAGCAAGAAGAGCAACACTGGGACACAGCACCTTACATCTCATCTTGTTTATGTCGGTGAATTGCAGCTCCAAACAAGGCCAATGTTTTTTTCCGCTACGGATAAATATAAAGACATCTTAGCATAAGGAAATGCACTTTTAAAACATGTATTTTTGAATAACTAAACGTCAACACATTAAGTACAAAAACAAAAAAGATGCAAGAAAAATTCACATTAGCAAAACCTGTTAACGTTAGCCGCTAGCATAACGATAAAGATGGGGTATAAATTATTAACATGTCACATTACTAGACAACATGCTTAGAACGAATGTATAAAAATCGGTTTAGCTAATCAACGAAGCTTCATATAATGTTCTTATAAGGCTATTCGTTACGATAAAAGAAAGTGGTAACGTTACGCAACGCGCAGGAAGGGCGTAATGGTCACTGCGCTTCCTTATCTGTTAATTTAATAGTCAAAAACAGAAACCCTAATCTAACTCCACACACGTAAAATATAATTGTGAAATAACAAATAATATAATATAGAATATTCTCGTAATAATGGCGAGGTCCTTGTGGTACTATAGTAATACACAGAGAAGCGAAAATTCAATGTTTTAATCAACCTTACCTTCGGGTGTTTTAGAAGGATTTTCGGTGTTCAGTGCTCGATTCAGACTGAGGCATGTACAGGCCAGTACAACATACAGGAAGGGATGAGTGTGGAGATTAACACTTGCTTCTCATAAAGTAAATTTTCGTCTGAGGAAGGCGTTACAGTGTGATGTTGAAAGAGGGTGGGACGCTCCCGTTACTGATTCTGAAACGTCACTTTAAAACTTTAAGGTTTATGGAAGCAGTCTTCCGCCACAGTGCAAAATAGAATATGATTCATAATAACGAGAAACTTAATTATGAATATTAATAACGTTATAATGACTTAACAGCTAATAATGAGAAACTTTCTTGTAATAATAAAAACCTTTTTTTGTTAAATTTAATATAATAATAATAATAATAAAAACGAAGAAGAAAGTTAATAAGGAACTTTTACTGTTATAAAAACAGATTTTTGAGTATTACTGAAAATGCAGTGTCAGAATGAATAAAATATACATATAGGTGCATCTCAATAAATTAGAATGTCATGGAAAAGTTTATTAGTGCCTTAACAATTACTATTTTATTAAGCAAATCCATTAAATACAATTCTTGTGGCTCATAGCTGTGAAAATATTGTGGATTTAAGCATTGTATTGACAAATCAGAAGCCAAGACCAAGAAACTATCAATTTGATAAAGATCAATAAGTGAACAACACAAGTGCTTGGCCTATTCTTTGGCCTAAAAGAATACATATATTCATGGCATGGGGCAAATCCTTGGTCACCCCACAGGTACACAATGTTGCTTGTAATGTTATTAAATGGTTAAAACATTACAGTAATAAATGCACTTGTTCATTATTTCAAGTCTGCTAATGTCACACCATGTTCTGTGATATATGTGCATATATATATATGAACAGGATATATTTGGGAGAAGCACAAAAACATTTTGTCTCAGGTTTTCTCCACGAAGACTTCATACAGGGTTGTTATCAAGCCTGAAAATGAATAAAATAAGCAAAATGAATAATTAAAAATGAATTATTGTAATATTAACTTGGAAATATGTGACTTTTGAATCTAGTTTGACGTTTGCCTTTGATAAATGTTTTTTTCCCCAATACACTAAAACACAAGTAGATGTTCAATCTTCCAAAAGAACAAAAGAATAAAAAAAAAATCACCATAAAGTAGTCTCTCAATATATTCAGAGTCTTCTAAAGCCATAAAATTGTTAGGTACAGGTCACTCATTGAAAATCTTGCCTTCAGTCTGTTCAAATTTGGTGCAGTAATGATAACACCAAAGCAGGAGATTTGTGACATTGGTGGAGTATGACTCAACTTATCCAGTGCAACTTGTACTGTAAGCCAATCATAAAAAGACCAGGATGTTTCACAACAATCAGTTACCATTGACAGAGACCTAGAAGTGGCGTAAATGATTCCTACCCATCACAACAATTCCTACTGACTACACATAAATATGTCATAGGCAAACAGCAGGATTAGCTTCAAGATAAACCCACACAAAGCAGTTTATTCAGTGTTGAATGTTCAGAAGTTTGAACAGGATTTGACTCAAGAATGGTAGGCAAGATAATCAGTGAATAAGTTTTGATTTGTTTCTCACAGAAAAAAAAAAGTTTATATGAGAAGTGTACATGACACCATAATAGTTTGGCATTGTCTGCAGACATTTATATAGTCAAACGTACAGGCAGGTTAGGGCACAGGTGTGCGCTCGAATGACACTCATAAATAGGGATCTCTAACATTCATAAAACTGTATATTTACTCAGTATATGACTAGAAGCTAACAATTAAGGTAATTGTAACACTTTAAAATGATCTAATGCTACTTTGTAAAATGCTTATGTGCATTTAAATGAAGTAATTTGTTATCATGAACTTACAGTCTTAAATTGTTGTAACATTGCAGCATTCTGGGTTAATGTTAATTTATGAGTATTTTTTTAACTTCAGAAGTTGGTTAAAATATATTTTTTATTGATTTCAGTTAATTTACAGATAAATCTTTTGGATATTACAGTATGAATAGAGTTGGATTCAAAAATGCTTCGAACTTACCTTTGTTTTCCAAGGCATATCCCATCACACACAGACCCTTCTAAAGAGGGAGATATTTCATGTCAGGTAAGTGCTCTCAGATAGCATAATAAATAATTTTGCCATGTGGGTTAAGACATTATGCATAATTAACTCTGATAATTAGCACTTTATGTATTTCAAACTTTATGCACTGCTCTTTAATTCTACACTATGTGATGCTAAATGCACAAAAGATAAAATACACTCCAACAGTAATCCAACACGATGCTACTATAAATGTTTATAACGTTCAAAGTTTGACATATTTTGAAAAAAAAAAAAAATCTATTCATTTGGCAGATGCTTTTATCCAAAGTGACTTACAGTTGAGGAAAACAAGTGATTCATCATAAGATGGCAATGCCCGTTATACAAGTTTTCAGTCATTGTTCAAAACAATAAAAGCTAGCACAGAAAATATTAAGGGAAAATAAGAGCATAGAAAAAGTGAAAGAAGATTTTTTTCTGTTTGATGATCACGGAAGAGATTTTGTTTCTTTAAACTTGTGAGGGATTCAGCTGTCAGGATGAAGTTAGGTGTAGACTCATAAGAGCGAGCAGAGGTAGGAAGGTGCGGAGCTCGTGGCTGTTCTGTAGGCAAGCACCAATGTTTTGAACTTGATGAGATCCACAACTGGAAGCCAGTGCAGAGAGATGAGAAGAGATGACACGCGCTTTTTTCCAAGAGGGTCTGGCTGCAGACTTGCACTTGCACTCTCAGAGTTGCATTCTCAGACTTCCACTCTCAGACACATGCGCTTCCGCCAGTGACATCACTTGCAGTCTTTTTTTTTTATATTTATTTATTATTTTTTGTTTGAATCTCTCAACATTTTACAACAGTAGCCAGGCGGTGAAGAGAAGAAAAATGAAACTAAATTACAAAGTAACTTGCAATCGCCACTTGCACTCTCCGCTGTACATGCGACGTCACTTGCAGTTGACACAAATCATGCGTGTTGCCAATGGAGACAAGACGCTCTGGTGGTGCTTAAACGATTAAAACCAATTTAGTACCGTAACGTACAGGGTCCTGCAAGTCATCTGTAGAAGAAAAAGACAAGACTCGCAAATCCGTGGCCAAAGAACAGCAGAATATGAACGCAATGCGTGTCTCGTTAAGCGTTTTCCACCCATAGAAAAACATAAACACTTAATATGGCTTAATGTATTAAGATGTATGATTAATATAATGAATATGTATAGCCTAGTATTTTCCTCCCATACAGCAAAACGTGGCATAATGTAGCATAAAGGAATAAGTTGATAAAGACCAAACTCAATATGCTCCTCTTCATTATTAAATTATACATAACTAATATGTACAGGCAAGCAGGTGAGCCCAGAATAAATTCAACACGCAAAGTTTCACGTTAAGCATTTTAACGCATTGCATTCTGGGCTCGTCTGCTTGCCTGTGCGGAGTAGATGCTTTTAATATCACTTAATGCATTTCATAATGCACATTCATATTTGTTGGTCTGTATATACTTTGAGTCAACAACAAGACATATAGGCTACTGAATTGTCTTTATAATCTTAGTCCGTTATTATGCCACATCAAGCGTTTTGCTGTATGGGAGGGACAAGTGAAAGTTTGCGCATTGTGTTCATGGCCATCTGCTTGCCTTGTAGTACATTAAATAATAACTATATATCGAATTTGATCTTTTAATTGCACTTAATGTAGGATTAAATCAAACGGATTTGTGGGTCTTGTCTTTTTCTTGCAGGACCCTGTACGTTATTGTACTAAATTAGTTTTAATCGTTTAAGCATCACAGCGTCTTGTCTCCATTGGCAACACGCACGATTTGTGTCGATTGCAAGTGACGTCGCAGGTGTAGAGTGCAGGTGGCGATTGCAACTGACATTGTAATTTTGTTAATTTTTTTCTTGTCTTCACCACCTGGATACTGTTGTAAAATGTTGAGATTCAAAAAAAAAATATATATATATTGGAATGATTACTATTTCCTCTCTGTGCTGCGAGTTCTTCCTGCAAAATAAATCAACACAAAAGCATATACTGAGCTCTCATGATTGCAGATTGTTCCAGATCAATGTGAATCATCAGATTGTCAAGTCAGCTTTATTTCTATAGCACTTTATACAATACAGATAGTGTCAAAGCAGCTTTACAGTGTTAAACGGGAAAACTTGTTGCTGATAATGCAAGAGGACAATAGAGTCAGTTTACCAGTTAAGGTCAGTTCATTGTTGATTCAGTGAGGTCTATTAGAGATGGGCCATTTGACACTGAGGCTCCGAAGCCTGTTTTACTCCATTGAAGCAAACTGGTTCGAAAGACTGTGTCGGGGATTGTATCAAATCTCCGTGATCACGTGACCGATGACGTTTGAGGCTTCATACGTCACAATGAAACACCTAAAGCGAGGTGACTGATTCGAATCTTTGGCGCGGCTTCATTTATTATAAGGAGACGCGAAATGCTTGGTGTTCCCTCCCTGCTTCATAGTAACTTAGTAACACTTTTGTGTGTAGACAATGATTCTCAGAATGAAGACACAGCTGCTATTGTCGAGTATTGCTTTTGTGTTGAAACTGGAATCAACAAGATGTGTGAATCATTTGAAAGTGGCTGCTATAACTGCAGCTGACCACTAGATGTCACTGGTAGGGTCTGTCTTTGAAGCTTTGACTCTTTTTTTTTGGTACAATCAGGGGAAAAGCCTCAAAAGCTTCACAAGGCTTCATCTGCCCATCTCTAATGTCTATATTGTCCAGCTTAGGTTAGTTCAAATAGAATATGTGCAATTAAGTTGACAATATTGCCAGAAATTAAGTGTCCCCAACTAAGCAAGCCAAAGGTGACAGTGGCAAGGAACCAAACTCCATTGGTGACAGAAATGGAAAAAACAAACAAACCAAAGAAAACACTTGTGAGAGAGCAGGCTCAGTTGGGGGTCAGTTCTCCTCTGGCGACTTTGTAATTTAGTTTCTTTTTTCTTGTCTTCACCACCTGGCTACTGTTGTAAAATGTTGAGAGATTCAAACAAGAAGTAATCAATGAATAGAACAAAATAAAAAAATAAAAAAGAGTGCAAGTGATGTCACTAGCGGAAGCGCAAGTGTCTGAGACTGCAAGTCTGAGAATGCAAGTCTGAGAGTGCAAGTGCAAGTCTGTAGCCAGACCCTTCTCCTTTTTTCAGCTTGTTCAAGACTACTCTATTTGCTGCATTCTGGATTATCTGCACAGGTTTGGTAGAACTGACTGGAAGACCTGCTAAGAGAGCACTGCAATATTCAAGCCTGGACAGAACAAGAGCTTGAACAAGGGGTTGAGTAACATGTTCCGATAACATGTTCCGATATCTCTCTTCAAAACTTTCAATTCTCTCCTCTGTCCCCCTCCACCACCTCCTATCACTTCTATAACAGCTGATGATTTAGCCACATTCTTCACAGACAAAACCAGAACAATCAGTAGTCAATTCTCAGCCCCACACACACAGGACTTCAAACCAACCACACCCACTGCAAAAACTCCCACCCCAAATTGTAAGTCGCTTTGGATAAAAGCGTCTGCAAAATGACTAAATGTAAATGTAAATGTAAATGTGATATAAGGGCCTGATCTTCCTAATTTTGTACAAGGCAAATCTGCAAGGCCGGGCAGTTTTAGCAATGTGTTCTGTGAAATTTAGTTCATCATCAATCACAACTCCAAGGTTTCTGGCTGTCGTGGAAGGTTTTATGGTTGATGCACCTAGCTGGATGGAGAAATTGTGATGAAATATTGGGTTGGCTGAAATCACAAGCAGTTCTGTCTGGGCAAGGTTGAGTTGAAGGTGATGATTCTTCATCCGACAAGAAATGTCTGTTAGACATGCTGAGATTTGAGCAGCTATCATTAGCGTTGGATCTTCAAGATGGATTGAGAGGTAGAGTTGAGTGTCATCAGCATAGCAGTGATATGAAAAGCCATGTTTCTGAATGACAGAACCTAGTGATGCCATGTAGACAGAGAACAGAAGTGGTCCAAGAACTGAGCCCTGAGGCACCCCAGTAGTTAGATGTTGCGACACGGACAACTCACCAAGATACCTTGAAGGACCTATCTGAGAGGTAAGACTCGAACCACTGGAGTGCGATTCCTGAGATGCCCTTTGCCATAAGGGTTGACAGGAGGATCTGGTGGTTCACCATGTCTAAAGCAGCAGACAGATCCAACAAGATAAGTATTGAAGATTTGGAAGCTGATCTTGCCAGTCTTAGGGCTTCAACAACTGAGAGCAGGGCAGTCTCGGTTGAATACCCACTTCTGAAGCCTGACTGCTTGCTGTCCAGAAAGTTGTTCTGTGTAAGAGTGGGCTTCTTAAGTAGTGGGGTTATCCGAGTCTGTTTAAATGCTGAGGGAAAGACATCAGTGTGAAGGGATGTGTTAATGATGTGAGTGAGTGTGTTACACCCTGATAAAGGGGGAAAATAGACATTAATAAATGAAGACACGGACTCGTGCTGTTGTCTCTGCGTCAGTCTGTATTGGCTGTAACCTGCAACCTTCGATGTCCCCCTAGTGGACACTCCAAAAATTACAGTTAAATCATATTGATTTTAAAGGGGTCATATGATGCTGCTAAAAAGAACATTATTTTGTGTATTTGGTGTAATGAAATGTGTTTATGCGGTTTAAGGTTAAAAAAACACATTATTTTCCACATACTGTACATTATTGTTTCTCCTCTATGCCCCGCCTTTCTAAAACGTGTTGATTTTTACAAAGCTCATTGGTCTGAAAAAGCGAGGTGTGCTGTGATTGGCCAGTTATCCAGTGCGTTGTGATTGGCCGAATACCTCAAAGGAGGTATTCGGAAATGTGTGGGGCGTGACGGAAATGTTACGCCCCTCACCTTACTGTGACGCCCTGTCAGGCCGGAGCGATGATTCAAAAACATGAAAACCCATTATAAACGAGGGCTTTGTCTTTTTACGCGTTGTGTTGCATCGCGCTGCGTAAACATAAAACCACGTCTGCATTTGTGATCGGAGAAATGACAAACAACAAGCCCTACTCTACACTGCCCAAAAAACGTGCTTTAAATATATAAAATATAAAAACTCTTTAAATATAAAACATCATATGACCCCTTTAACTCTTTTTGTCTTTTTCTTTTTTATTACAGTTGAATCACATTGATTCAGTCATTTATATGATCATTTTGATCTTTGATCTTTTTAACCTCTACACTCCCCCTCAAAATTTAGATGTCGTCCCGACATCTTGAAATGCACAGTTGTTTTTGTTTTTTTTATCTTATTAATTTTCCTTCAACATGGGCTATTCTGCTTTTACTATATCAATGTTTTCTTAGCCTGCATTATGCTACAGTCTATCTCTGATATCTGCACATAAGATATGGGTAGGGATTATAAAATGGCACTGGACTTGGCCATGGTGGAAGTGCTTGCTGTCCAAGGTAAGACATATTCTGATACTGCTGAACTTCACCACTACAGCTTGTATTATAGCAGGTGGGGGTTCCGAGGTGATCATAAGTGAACAGTCAAGGGGCTCGTCTTTCTCTCTGTGGTCTTGGATGTCTCTCATCTACCGTGGAATCATTGCATGGCTCAAGTTATGCTGTGTGCTCAACTTCAATCTGTTCCTCTTCACGGTGCCCTGTGACTAATGGGTCCTCTACTTGAATCAGCTCTTCATCACCGTCTTCACCTGGGCATTCTTCCTGTGAAAACTCAACAGTGTCCACTCTTTCTCCTACATCCTTACCATCCTTGGTCTGCCCGGCCAGTCCACTTGTCTCCCTTTCTAACTCATCAAGATCTCAGTCACTCCCTTCTCCACGGTACTGCTGCTGGTTTGGTGAGTAATAAAGACAGAACTCATCCTCATCCTCTTCTTCATCTTCATTAGATTTTACAGTATCATTTCTCTTCTGCATTGTCATATTTTTTTCTAAATAAGCAGCTGTGTCAGATTGCCCTTCCATTGGCAGGAGATCACATGACAGCAAGAGGTTACGGTGCAGGATCCTAGACCTTCCCTTTCCTACCTCTGGCTTCACTTCATAAATCGGGAGATCTTCTTTCATTTGCCTCACGACAGTATGGATGGTCTCTTCCCAGTGGTTGCGCAATTTACCCGTGCCTCCTCTTGGTGTCAGGTTTCTAACAAGTACACGGTCACCCGGATACAAGGTTGTACTTCTCAGTTTTCTATCGTAGTGTTTTTTACTTCGCACTGCAGATTTTCCCACATTCTGTCTTGCTATTTCGTGTGCTTCTTGCATCTGTTCTCTCCATCTCTGCAGGTATTCCTGGTGGCTCACTGTTTCAGTGCTTTCTTCCAAACCTGCCGGGCATAAAGAAGATAAAAAGGTGAGAATCCTGTTACCTCACATTTGGTGCTATTATATGCGAAGGTCAGTTTATTCAGGGATTCCTTCCAGTTCGTCGTCTGGTTGTCTGTCAGTGTTTTGAGCATTTGAAGTAAGGTCCTGTTGAATCATTCCGTCTGACCGTTCCCTTGCGGGTGGTACGGCGTTGTTCTGGAACTGAGGACACCACAATTCTTTGTCAGCTGGGCTAAAAGCTGGTTTTCAAATTCACCACCTTGATCGTGGTGTATTCGTCTCGGAAATCCAAATCGCAGGGCATAGTCATTAAACAGGCGATCAGCTACCGTTTTAGCAGACTTTGATGTTGTGGGATACACCTGCGCAAACCGTGTAAATTGGTCAACTATCACTAATATGTATTCGTATCCCCCCTTGCATTTATCTAAATGAAGAAAGTCAACAGATACAAGCTCAAAAGGCTGAGTTGTAATGATATTAATGAGAGGAGCCCTACAAGGCTTCTTTTGCTTCAAACAATGACAGCTTTTTGCAACATAATGTTCAATCTCTTGTTGCATATGGGGCCAAAAGAAACGGTCTCTGATCAGTGATGTCGTGCGATCAACTCCTTGGTGACCCATCTCATTGTGCAACTTCTTCATTACCACTGCCTTGTATCTTTCAGGTAGGACCAGTTTGTGTCTATTTGCGGTCTTCCACTTTAGGATGCCGCTCTCATCCAAATGAAGCTTCTCCCATTCACGAAGAAGAAATCGGCTCTGAGGGGTAAGAGACTTCATTTGTTTGGGGCAAGGTCGCATACCAGTTAATTTATATTTTATTACAGGCCCGATGTGTGGATCCTCCCTTTGACTCTGCTGTATTTTAGCCACAGGAAGAGGTTCATTGTCACCCATGTCAGGTGAACATGGAGACGAGTCAGATACTACCCAAGGTGAGGTATCTTCCTGCACTTCTACAGCTTGTGCGGTGGCTGCAATGCAGTCTGATGACATTTCCTCCGTACATTGTTCTATCATCCCTTCAATGTCTAGAGGCAATCTTGATAAACTGTCGGCATCTGCATTCTCTCGGCCAGGGCGGTACTTTATTGAAAAATGGAAGTCTGCTAACTCCGCTACCCACCTACAGCCAGTGGCATTGAGTTTCGCGCTGGATAGTACATACGTGAGAGGGTTATTATCGCTAAAAACTGTGAATGTAGGTGCGTAGTATAAGTAGTCTCTAAATTTCTCCGTTATTGACCACTTGAGGGCGAGAAACTGTAATTTACCCGAATGGAGGTGGTAATTTCGTTCGGCAGCTGTGAGGGTCCGAGATCCATATGCTATTATACGGAGCTTACCCCCCTGCTTTTGGTACAATACTGCCCCCAGGCCTTGGTTTGAGGCATCTCTATGAAGAATAAAAGGCAGTGAAAAGTCTGGAAATCCAAGAATAGGTGGTTCGACCAGATGGTTTATAAATTTTTCCAAGATCTTTTGGTGCTCATCCTTCCAAATTATTGGTTGGTTTGAAGGCACTCCTCTAGTCTTCACTTTACTTCGTCTGGAATTTTGGCAAGTGTTTTCCACTCCCGGAGTGCTCTTGAGTAAATCATACAGTCGTCCAGCAATCTTTGAAAAATCCTTAATATATTGTCGGTAGTAACTTAAGAGGCCCATCACAGTTCGCAGCTGCCCGACGGTACTTGGTCTCTTTTCCTTCCAAGCTCGCACAGCCTCCATGTCAGCTGGATCCACTTTGCTACCTTCAGCCGAAATTCTTCCGAGGTAGCGGATTTCCCTTTTGAACATTCCACATTTGCTTGGCTTCAATTTTATTCCATACCGTCTAAGCTGCTGCAATACCTCCCGCACATGGTGGACATGGTCTTCAAAGGACTTGCTGTAGACTAAGATATCATCAAGGTATGGCACACATATCCGGTCTCTCAACCTCTCCAAGCATTCCTCCATACACCTCTGAAAGGCAGCTGGAGCATTCATCAAGCCAAAAGGAATTCGTATCCACTCATACAACCCCCACGGGGTTACAAATGCGGTCAGGGGCCTACTCTCCTTTGCCATAAAGCCTTGATGATATGCTTTGCCCTGATCTAATAGTGAAAACCATGTATTCCCACCCAGGTTGTCAAGGATATCTTGGACTCTGGGAATTGGCTGACAATCAGGATTGGTCTTCTTATTCAGCTCCCTGTAATCCACACAAAGGCGGAGGCTTCCATCCCTTTTCCTAACACAGAATGTTCTCTGGGAGTTCTCACCACATACTCATGTGACATTTCTGCCTTTAGAAGTTCTATAAAAGCTTGAATGTGATTTATCTTTAATCTTGGGAGAGCCATATTCACTAATCTTTTTAACTGTTCATCACATGCTGGATTTGCACTTTCACCTGTATTGTCGGTCATTATGAACACAATAGCATTGTAACCAATGATGGGATGGGAGAGGTGTTTCCCCTTTGTTACCAGCATGGGAATGACAGGATCTATGCGGTCACTGTTTCCTCCTGGCAACTGAAATGTGACTTCTATCCACCCAACAGAAGGGATACCTTGTCCGTTTGCTGCTGCTATTTGAAGTGTGTCAGGTGCGTCGATTATTTCTGAAAGAAGCCTTAACCTCACATCAGGTAATATTTCATTTTTCCACCACTCATCGATGATACAAACTTGAGATCCAGTATCCCACAATGCAGTTGTTTTAACTCCCTGGATATAACAGTCAATGAGACACTGTTTTCCCACTGTTTTCCCACAGATGCTCAGTGATTTGTTTGAATTTGTTCTCATTGTGGCACTTAATTCTTTCACATCTTTACGCCCTTTCTGCTGGCAGTCTTTCTTCTGTCTACTCCAGTGACGATCCTGACATAACTCGGAGCAATAGAGCTTTGCGGCAGGATGTGCATACTCGTAAATTATGGCCACCTCCCTTCATCCCACACCCCGAGCATTGTTGATGGGACTCTAACATCTGGCAGGCTATTCCCTGTCCCGTGGAAGTAACCCTCTCTCGTTTAAATAAGCATCCCTGGATGAGTTTACTGCCCTTGCTCTACAGTCCGCAAAGAAATGCTCACTGCTTCCACATCTATAGCAGTGGGTGCAATAATTTTCAGTGTCACTCTGCTGACATTTGAAGCATCTTCTTCATTGACTTCTTGTCTGGGTGGAAAGACGGTGTGGTGCAAATCCTTGCTGGAACTGAGCTGTTCTCCCTCTCTGTCCTGGATTGTAATTGGGCCAGTACCCAGGGAATGGGCATTCAGGGTGAGTAGCTGAGGCATAGTTTTGGAAACCTGGCAAGGACAGACCCTGTTCCGCAGCTGTCTGGGGTTCTTTAATAGTGCCATATCTGATTTTATTTCTCTGAGTTCATTTAGCAAATCAGAGTTATGCTTATTTTATTTTCCTGAAGTGACGTTTTCCCTTTCTTTTCTGCAGGTGCTGGGATATCGTTGCATTCTGCCGAATGCACCACCACTGGACGATGCTGGACAGCAGTTTTCTTTTTGTTTTGTCTCTCTGTTTCAGACATACATGCCAGGTTTAATTTCTCTAACAACAGCTCATCACTCACACTACCTGTTTGTTGCAGGTATGGCTTCAGATCCCCTCTGATATAGTCATTTTGCAGACCGGTAAGAACTGTATGCAGAAACATATTTTGCACCAGAATGGGATCATATTTGAGACTAGACTCCGCTTCCTGTGATGCAAATAAAATCTTCTGCCTAAGATCTAATACACAAATTAAAAAGTTCTGGGGTGTCTCCTTACTGTCTTGGACTTCTGACATCAGTTGCTTGTACAGCTCTGTGGCGCCCCTCTCCTGGTAATGTGAGCGAAGGATCCTTCTCAGGTTAGGCAGTGTTAAGTTTGCTTTGCCCTCTAGATAGCTGCGTAGCTGCATGTCAGGGACGATGGCTTTAATTACTGCATGGACTATTTCGTGTTCAGGGACATTCTTATTTTTTCCGTTCTCGATTTGATGGGCCAAGCTGGAAAAACTAAGTTTATCTTTCTGCCCTGGTTCCCCAATCTGACCAGATATTTTTAAACTCCCTTTGCCACAGAAGTGATTGGGTAAAATCTTTTGTTGAGGCACTGCCCTGAAATGACTGATCTTTTTGACTCACTGTCTGTACTTCCTGGTTTGATTCACTCTTTCGACTGCAATGATAACTGTAAAGCTAACTGAAGCACTTCAATCTGTTTTTGCAGTTTTTCTTGCTCTGACATCTGAGTTACATGCAATTCCTCTTGCTGTGACTCTACTGTGTTTTGATTTGACAACTGAATTTCAGTGATTTTGTCTTTAAGGTTAAGGAGAAAAGACATACCCTGGTCTTCAAGTTCCTCTACCTCATCTCTTTCAATATACTTTACAATATGTGCAATCAGAAATGAGCGACTTTTTCCCAAAACATTCTCTCTTTGCGTATCAGCAATATTTAGAAAGTCACATACTGCAATCAGATGATCACTGTTGAGTAAGTAAAGTGTCCCCACTACTTCAAGTCTCAAGTCCTCCAGTGTGTTCATGCTGTTTGTGGATAAGTGGCCGGTGTCAGTGTAAAGCAGAATGTCTACTTGGTTGGGAAGGACTTGCAGCTCTCCTGGTTGGGTGATGAACCTCAGATTACTCGCACTTCTGCCCGTCCAGTTGTGAGACTACTGTACACCGCCGACCTCCTATCGTGGTGGTTGTGGTTGCAAGGCGGGATGTCGTCACATGGCACTACATCAATCGGCAGGACCAGGGACCATCCTATCCTCGCTAGGGCCTCCAAAATGTTACACCCTGATAAAGGGGGAAAATACAGATTAATAAATGAAGACACGGACTCGTGCTGTTGTCTCTGCGTCAGTCTGTATTGGCTGTGTGATGTCTCTTTCATCAACAGATATTACTTGAATAACAGAACTGTGAATAAATGAATACATCAGTACATTAAATCACATCAATATGTGTCTGAAGCCAATAATACAAATACATCACTTCTTCTATAACATTCATAACTTAACACATTTCTGTCTGTGTCCTCTTTCAACTGCAAAATGTTGCAAAATAAATGAGTTATTCCCTTGTGATGATAACAATACAGTTCTTTTGTGTTCAATATCAATTGATTTAAATCACATCAATATGTGTCTGAAGCCAATAACACAAATACATCACATCTTCTATAACATTTATAACTTAACACATTTCTGTCTGTGTCCTCTTTCAACTGCAAAATGAGTTATTCCCTTGTGATGATAACAATACAGTTCTTTTGTGTTCAATATCAATTGATTCTTCAGTAACGATTCAGAATGAGAAAACAATTCAGAGTTCCAACTCAATAAAACACTATTTCAACAAGCCATTATAAAACACTGAACTCATTATGAATTACACAAAAAACGAGCTTCATTACGCATAACATTCACTTTCAATTGACATTTTACAAATACACCCTTCTGTTCCACTTAAACCACTGTGAGATACGTCTCATTTAGTTGTCTCCACCCTAATGTTTAGCATGTTAAGCATGCCGATTAGCATAGGTAACATTACAGTCTTTGTTTGCATCAAACACAGGAGGAGTATGTGTTGTATCAGGAACCATGTTGAGGTTAAAGGTGGGGTAAGCGATTTTTCAAAAATGCTTTAGAAAACTGATTCGGGCCGAATAGCAAAACAAACTTGTAGCCATTCAGCAGTAAGGGGCGTGCCTACTCATGATGTGGAGGAGAGAGAGTTCAGCGCACAGGACGGACATTAGCCGAGCCGAGCAACAGAAAGATAGAGATGGCGGATAAAAAAACAAAAGAGGAAAACGTCTGCGGAACAAATGAAGGCTTAAGGCAATAAAGGCAAGAAGTAGGACCCGTGTAAATATCGGATCAGCTTTCCAGCGCTGAAGAGAACTCAAGGAGCAGAAAGCCTGCGATCGGACATTGAGGTTGCTTTGTTTCTTCTCGATAGGTGAGTAACACCGTGTCTGCGCCACAACAGCTAAAGTCTGTCTAGTACACTGGACGCGACAAAGCGACTGTTGAAAATCATTTGAAATTTGTGTCAATACATCATAAATAGAATGCAGCAGAATCCGTGTATCATTCGATCATTCGTTTTTTGATTTAATATTGAAAGTAGGAAAATGGGAAAACGGCTCCTTTTTCGTTTTTTTTCCAAAAAACGAAAATGAAAATTCCGCTTAAATTTTCTTTTTTCGTTCATGGGTGGAAAAATGAATAAACAGCTTGAATATTCGATTTCTACACGTGAGCGGGAATTAAATGCCCCTTTCTGCTGATTGGTCAGCCAAAGATCAAACCGTGCCCTCATCAGTTCTTCCGCAGTATCACGCAGCAGAATAATAGTCCTCCACTGCTGCAGTTGTATGGATTCTTAGCGCATTTATTGCAACTACATTTAATCTTTTTTCATCAAAAAAACAGGCTAATGAATAACTGGACACAACTCATACTGGGGCAGTGTCTAGACAGGGCTTTCTTCTGTGTAGATATAAATTCTATTCTTTGCATCAGCTGGGCATGGCAGGGTATGATATGACAGCTGTCATAGCCTACCCTGCTCACCCAGTAAGTCTGTTTGTTTGTTTAATTAAGAAATTAATTAATTAATCTGGCCAATTGCAGTCCAGAAGCGACCACAGATCTATAGAACATCAGACGCGCTGGCCGTGCGCGTTTTTGGTATGAAGAGCGGCTGTTTTCAGACGAGCGTCTTTTTCTGTACCTGGACAAAACGCTATATATCTCACCGATGGAAGCACGCAGAAACGTGGAAATGGTCTTGTTTGAAAGAAGAGATCCTAATCTAAAAGATAATATAGAGTATATAGATATTTGTGGCTGTTTGCGGCTGACTGAAGCAGTGCTACGAGTATAAATGTAAATTCGCTCAGAGGTGACCAAATTTTACATCGCGGTTCTATCGAAGATAATTCGATCTGTGATTGTCACACAATGAAATAATCTACATCGTCAAATTCCTGAGAATGAGAGCTTTCTTGTGATATATGACTTGACTTTTTTGTGAAAAATATATAAAATACACATTCTTCGTAAAAATTATTCGCAATGGTTAGGCGGAAATTCGTGTGTGGGACGAATACATTTCTAAGCTTAATTTTACTGCTTTATAAATATAAAAACCAAAAGGAATGGTATTCTTTGTAAAGAAGACACTCCAAGCTTTCAAATGAACCCATATATGGGCTGATACCATATAAGGAAGGCTATGTAAATGAAGCATAAACATTTTTTACGTCATTTGGACCCGTATCCGGGTCCGCAGAGTTTAACTGGTTTTAAGCTGAATTCTCGTTTTTCGTTTTTTGTAAAAAAATGAAAAGGAGCCGTTTTCTCATTTTTCTACTTTCAATATTAAATAAAAAAACAAATGATCGAATGATACAGCGATTCAGCAGCAGTTTTCTGTCTGGGATTTGTCGTGTTGTGCCACTCCGCATCCAGTGTAGACCATAGATATATATATATATATATATCTATGGTGTAGACAGCATCACTGATTATGAGTTCTATAGTATTTTGTCACGCCGCGCCACTCGCGTCCGGTGTAGACACGGTGTAACATTGGTTTTGCTTTGTTTCACAGAACTAATCGTTGCCTGGGTTGTGTACGTATGTGTGGGGCGGAGCTATCAAAATAGGGGCGAGACCCTTTTGGGGTAGGGGCGTGTTTGTTTTGGTGATTTCAAATGTCAACATTGGCTACCAGAAATCGCTTACCCCACCTTTAAGAGTGAGGATAAAGTGATCCGAGGAGTGCAGTGTGGTAACCATCACATGATCAGTGGAGCAGTGGCGTATGTATAATAAGATCCCGTTTGTTACCTGATTTGTGAGAAGCCGCAGTTAACACTCACTTGAGATCCAAAGTAGCAAGCAGAGTGTGGAAGTCTGCAGCCTGAGGTTTATCTAGGCGGACGTTGAAATCTCCAAGCATATCCAGAGGAGTACCATCAGGGAAGGTTGAGAGCAACACATCTAACTCCTTCAAGAAGTTACCCAGAGGACCTGGGGGTCGTTAAACAACTACAAAATGGATTTTAAGAGGGTAGGAGATAGTAACTCGATGTGATTCAAAGGAGCTGTTGATACCCAGAAATAGTAAAGGATTAAACCTCTTCCAGTCAGATGGGGGGGGGGAGAAATTATTGGAGAGGGCTGCAGGTGTACCAGTGTCCTCTGGTTTGATCCAGGTTTCTGTCAGGGCCATGAGGTTGAGACTAGTATTAGATGTAATGAAATCTGCTTTGTTTACCGCAGACTGGCAATTCCAAAAAAACAATAGGAAAAGAAAGTTGTGAATTAACGGATGTAATGATTTCTAATGAACACACTTGTCTTAACAGAGCTACAGAGTCACTTTATTCTCATCAAGAATGGTGAACACATTCAAAGAACCCAACATGTGGAACTAACAACGTAATCACTACGTAATCACGTTTTCTTAAAGGCACACACCCATTGCAGCAGACAAAGGCAAACAGGATTGCGCTGCCAACAGTGTGTGATGCGTGTTTTGCGAGTATTAGTACTAGTAGGGATTTGCTTCACACGAGAGCTGCCTCGCGGCATATTAACCTTTATTTTTTTTATACCTGTTTGATAAACTGTAATTGAATTCAGCTGAACATGCTTTACTGTTTAACACAACAAAGGGCCAAGAAAGTGCATGAAACTGACAAGGCATGCAATAAAGCACGATACCAAACACCACTTCAGCATGTAGCAAAAGCACAAGCAGATCTTGTTTAAAAGTCCCATCCTCGGAACAATAAAATGATGCATGTCTATTAAGAAAAAAAACAGTATTACATTAATAAAAAAACAGCCTCTGTTTGCCCATTTTCTATGATTGAAGGTGCCTGACATTTGGTGTAAAGGTGATAACATGTATATCCAGATTCAACTCAGAGTGAAGAGCACCTGCAGTTTTATCACAGACACAGTTATTAAAATGATCTTAAACGGAATAGTTCAACCAAAAAAGGTAATTCTGATTGTGCACTATATTCCAAATTTC
Organism: Sinocyclocheilus anshuiensis; assembly: GCF_001515605.1. Taxonomy (NCBI): domain Eukaryota; kingdom Metazoa; phylum Chordata; class Actinopteri; order Cypriniformes; family Cyprinidae; genus Sinocyclocheilus; species Sinocyclocheilus anshuiensis. The sequence continues at coordinate 26,437 of NW_015554060.1, forward strand.
CCGATATATATATATATATATATATATATATATATATATATAAATATACAATAGACAGTTTAAAATTAGCCAATTATACCGGAGGTTTAATTACTCTCTCATGCTAAGAAAAAAGACAGTAGTCCCATTATGAAGAGCTAATAACATTAAGATGTGGTTAGAAAGTGAAACAAGAATCTTTTTGCAGTAGAACTAACTAACAACACTAACATTATGTAAACTGATAAAATAACGGCCAAGATAAAAAAGCCAAAAAGGTATAAAGTCATGAGTACAAGCATCAATATCATAGAATGCTACACAGTGTTACTTATTTTCGGAGTTAGTAAACTATTGGCAATTATATGGAGAGTTGTACTTACAACAGCTGATTTGTAATTTTAGAAGAGGTGGTGGAAATCACTTTAATATAGCATGATTCATTCACTGATCAGTATGTGACAGGATTACATGTATTTAAAGTAACATTTGTGCATTTGTGTGTATGCTGTACAAATGTGTGCCAAATGATGACTTCCCCAGCTGAATTTCTCCCAAGTCTCTTCTTCACCTACTTTAACATCATAGAGCTTTTGTAAGGCACTGGTCTTTGTAAATAATTTAAGTATGTGTTCAGCTGTTCCTATTTTTTATTTATTTTGTGAATAAAATGTAGTATGTTACTGGAATGTTACTGGTGAATCATGATTTGTTTGTGGAAACATTTAAAAAGTAACCATGCCTATGCATGGTTAGTGAATGTGCTGTGAAAAGTGAAATACAAATGAATTGTATTAAACCAACTACCTTTGAGACTAGGGTACTATATCAGATTATTTACTGGCAGATCAGAGCAGACATATAGTAGTACTTCTATGAATTTAGAGCATACGTATAGCCCAAAATTCCAAAAGATTAAAAAAAAATTGTGTTGCAATTTTTGTAATCACATCCCTGAAATTCTAATTTAATCTATTCGTGTGGTGGCACAATACCCAGCCCTAAATTATAGTCCATAATTTTCTCGTAATTGTCTAAAATAAATGTCTGAACATCAATACAGAAAGTTTCTGAGCTCTCTCCTTCTGGATCTTAATGTCATTAACTCTTTAAAGCAGGGCCATTACGAGAACATTAATGTGTATCTAATATTTTTTATAATAAAGTATAGACCCATAAGACAATACCATTCTCTTTAGGAGCCTTGGATGTTGTCCAAAACTCTGGAATTCACAGCAGTTGTGGTAATCGTGCCAGTAGGGGGAGTTGTAGGTAGGGCTGAGAGTCAACATATGCACTGGGTTAGAGAACTAGAAATGTGAGTACAAGAAGTCTAGATCAGTGTTTCCCAACCAGGGTGCCATCTATCAAGAGCAGGGGTGCCGTGTAAAAAAATCATTTTTTTATATTTTTAAATTGCTAAAATGTTACCCCAGAAAGAGTCACACTCTTAAATGCTTGAAGAGAGAAAGAGATAAGAAACGTTCTTAAGGTTTCTTCAGTGATACATGAAAGTTCATGGACATGTAAACTGTTTTTTTAAAAATCCTTTTGAGCTAAAAGGCATCAAAAACTTGTTGATATATGCATGTCAATATCTGTCATATTAATCCAAATACAAACTTGTCAATGTATGTCTGTTAATAAACGTCGCATATTAATCCAAAGATAAAACTCGTCAATATACAGTGGGTACGGAAAGTATTCAGACCCCCTTCAATTTTTCACTCTTTGTTATATTGCAGCCCCAATCAGTATAATCAAACACAGCTGGACTCAAATGAAGGTGTAGAACCATCTCAAGGATGATCAGAAGAAATGGACAGCACCTGAGTTAAATATATGAGTGTCACAGCAAAGGGTCTGAATACTTAGGACCATGTGATATTTCAGTTTTTCTTTTTTAATAAATCTGCAAAAATGTCAACAATTCTGTGTTTTTCTGTCAATATGGGGTGCTGTGTGTACATTAATGAGGAAAAAAAATTAACTTAAATGATTTTAGCAAATGGCTGCAATATAACAAAGAGTGAAAAATTGAAGGGGGTCTGAATACTTTCCGTACCCACTGTATGCATTGATCAGTACTTACCCTTATGTTTGATTTTAGGGATACACCAGTATACATTTTTTAAGAGGCTGAGTAAGGGTCATAATACATTCTTTATTGTACTTGCAGATATTGATACCGGTGTTTTAACTGTAACTGTACTATTAATAACAGCAAATGAAGGAAAGTAAGGCTAATAAAAAAGGCATCATAAAATCAAAATTGAGGAAGGTGGTCCAAAGGATTGTGTGCTATTTTCCAAATCTCCTGGTTGGACACCCATCTGAGAAAAAAGAAAAGAAAAAATGTTTATGTAAAAGAACAGTATACTGATCATAAAAAAATTATTAATTAACAGGAAGAAACTCCCAAGTGATTTTTTTTCTTTCATCTCTTGACTGGCATTTGAACCATAACTTACCAAAACATTTTGGTGGATCTGGTTTAAAGGTTCCATCCTCAGAACAATGAAGTGTTGATTGTCCAATAAGATTAAGTCCTTTGTTGCATCTATAGGAGACTGCTTGTGAATAATCATAACTCTCCAAAGGCTCATCTTCAAGTTGCCCATTTTCTATGACTGGAGGTGATGAACATTTCACAGCTAAAGAGAAAAACATATCCAGGTGAATAGGTATTTATTTCCAGAACACAAAAAAAAATATTTTAATACAAATTGGTAATGGCTTTGTGCTCTTCAATATCACATTTCATTCAAATGTAAGAACTAACATACGTTCACAGACAGGATCTTTGCCATCCCATCCCAGATCTTGGCATGTTCTTGTTGTTTCCTGTTCAGCTAACATGTATCTGAAAGCAATGATTCTCCTCTTACCAAATAATCAAACACAGCTCAAAACCTAAATTCCACATGGTTTAATTAAAACACTCTTAATCCACCACAAAGAAAGTGACTTTCACTTACCCTTTGTCACAAACTGGTTTAGCTGTGTCACCAAATAAATTTCCAGTCATTTCATATCTCCCATAAAGAAAATCTGCAAGGCTTCCACAGGATTGTCCTGTAATGTACTCAAGATATTGACTGATTTAGAATTGGTGCTCTTTAAACACTGTAGAAAATAATGAAAAATAATCTTTAGCGTTGCTTCTTTACATGATACAGGGATTTATTTTAAGAGGAAATGTGTGATACTGTGATGCTTCCTGCTGTCAGTGGCAAAACCACTATGAGCTATTTAATGATTACGCTATTTAATGACTTGTTGACCTATAACATACATCCTTTCACATATCTAAATTAGACAAATGGCATTTTAGAGGAATTTACAAATGTAGGGTTCTTAACATATTTAACGCCAGTACATACTTGCACAATTGAGTTCCAGATTTGTCCACTGGTTTCCCTGACAGGTAACTGATTTAAATGCTTTTAAGTCAACTGGCTTGTGTCCAATCACACACTCAAATGTTACAGTGGATCCATCTGGGAAACTAGGAGATGGTGTGCTGTTAAAATGACATTTCTTGATGCAAAAGAAGTCTGTATGACCAGGGTGGATTTAGTGATTTGGGGGCCCCAGGCAAAATATAGGAATGGGGTCCTATACATTTGCACACATTAACCTGGTTTAACCATGAGGTTCTTTTCTCTGTTGTGATGCTTACTGCTGCACAACAGTACCCCATAGTTGTGTCCAATGTTTCTACATTTACGTCATGTACGTCAAAATATTTACCCCACCCAGTGCGGTTACAGTATTAACGTTTAAACAAGTTATAACAGCATTAAAACTAAACTTTAAAATGCATTTATTTTACCTAACTACAAATTTAAATGAAACTGAAAAAAAAACATGTAAGCAAGTGGCATTTAAAACAATAAACATACAATACGCATTGTTGCTCAATATTTAATTACAGCTTCAGATGCATTATATTTCATTTGCTACAAGGATACACAAGCAGGACGCGGACACGCAGACAGTTGTCGCGACAATGAACACCACAATGTTGGTGTGTCCGTGCTTAATACGCATCTCCTCTATGAAAAGCATTTAGGGGGTCCTTGGCTTTTGGGGGACCAAGGTGGTCGCCTACCTTTGCCTAATGGGTAAGTCCGCCTCTGGCTGTGTGCATTGGGCTGAGGAGAAGAACAAATCACACTAGTATTCCAATAACCCAGTCATTGGGCAACTTTTTGCCATTCAGATCAATGACAAAAAGTACACTATATCGACGAGTCATTTGCTGCATGCCAAATGTTTAACGCAAATCCTTTCGGGTTTTAAACATTTTCTCACAAAATTGGTCATACAATTTTTAAAAAATAACCTTTTTTGTTCCTTCAAATTACAGACAGACAATTTTAGATGTTTTTTCATGGTATAATAGACTGGTACCATATTATAAATGCTATTCCTTGTAGCTATCTGAATGACTAATAAGTATCAAACTCACCTCTGATACTTCCAGCTTTCAGAAGACACAGGAAGAGGGCAGGAGCACAGAGATTCAGCAACATAAATGCCATAGTCTCTGAACATTGGTGAACTAGCCCAATATAATTTCTAAATAATTTGTTTTCTGGAATTTAAAAAACAGCAGTGGAACAGCAAATTATAAGGGATATTCTTGCATTCAGGATGAGTCGCATGTTGTTGACGCCCACAAGTTCATGCAGAATAAAACGGATTAGAAGAACACTGAAGCCATTTCATTTAAATGAACATGAGTTTGGTCATATTTCTCTCTTCTTTAAACCTTTAAAAGAAACTACAAACTTTAAAAGGGCACATAATAGGCTTATCTCTTCAAAGCGTTCTTTTTGAATTAAAGGTAAATCTTTTTAATTAAATACCCAACAAGAAAGGAATACCACATTTTTTAAATTTGTTTTTATGCAGTAAATATTTCATATTTAAGAGCAACTTCCTTGATTCTTTACCCAGAGGTGTTTTTAGCAGAAATACACAATCTCTAAAACGTAATGCTAAGATTAACAGTGTTTAAAAAAGCAGATTAAAAGTTAAAAAACATGTAACTTTACTCACGCACACTGAAGCTGAGTCCTTAAGAATTTGTGTGTCCTCAACAATACTCAGGAAAAGATGAAGACTGGGGAAAACAGGATGGGTGTGCACAAGTATAAATCCTGGTAACCTGATCCAACAACTTGCAAAAAAGCTTAAATATAGAAACATAGCTTGAACAGGGCTATTATTGTTATTTTTTTGTAGTAGTAGTAACTTAATTATTTTATTTAATCAGTATTGCAGCTTGAAAAAAAAATATTTGGCTATTATTATTTAAAAAATAATCAATGCTTTTTTGTTTTGCTGCTGTTGTCATTACTGTTAATAAGCTATAATGGTTCAGATCTGTTACATACACGTTACATATAATGGTACAGATATATTAATCATGTTGATCATCATTGTGAAATTTGAGATTTGTGTCTTGACGTATGTGTATCTCATTGCATCTCTAGTGTTAAGAAGAAAATAGTGAATAGCCCATAACATTTCAAGGCCATATATTGAAAAATAAAGACGAAAGAACAACAGATTGTAGATCTTTGCAATGCTAAATGCTAAGAAATCTGTAGGTGCCTTTGACTGCCTATTACTCTTTAAATACTAAAAATGTACAATTAAAATAAGTAAATAATTTTAAAACATTTTAAAAACAAAAAATAAAACATGTTATTTCCCTGTGTGTCATGTGACACCAGAAAACCGTGAATGTTTGAAATGATTGATATATAAATTAAAATCTCAGCGGGTACTTCATGAATATTTTAGATCAAAGGGGTTCAGCTGACAAAGTTTGGGAATTCCTGCATTAAAAGAAAAAAAAAGTTTTTCAGAAATATAGTTAATTGTGTTTGGTTGCCTTTTTTATTTATTTATTTTTTTACAATAAAACTTTCAAGAGAAAAATCAATCTTTACTGATTTAATTTAGTCTTTTTTTTCCTTGATCACTTTCCATGCAACAAGGTCACAAAACAACTTCAACAATAGCTCCTTGTGTGTGATATTTTCCTTTCAGGAAGGGCAGAAAAGATAACAGGGGTCACTTTCAGTTTCACTCTTGCATGGTTTCATTCCCATTGAATTGTGTCGATGGGCAACACAGGATACAAGTTGACTCCAGCAATGCTTGAAAATGTTAATTGCATTAATGTTGATATCCGCTTGTAATGTGAGTAATGTGAGGACTGCCTGTCTATATACATTTATATTTATTTGTTACATTTTCAGAAAAAAAAAAACACACCTAAAGCTAAAATGTCTACAAAACGAAATTTGAATGAATCATGCAGTTTGGAGCTGAATTAATTGTACACCTTGTGGATAATAAGAACAAGGAATATCATTTTTAAGTCAATGTGAATTAAAAAGAATGCAAAATGTGTACATGCACACCATAAATAAAGAAAACTTGTAATGAAGCTGCAACCATGTTTGACAATCAGATGTCTTTGGGGTGTTTGCCTTGAGCCCTAAGCCTTCTTGATGTACATTTTGAGCATGCGTGCACTACACATAAGATGGTAATCATAACTGAGGAGAGAATCCAACGAAGACACTCATACCACAGTGGTAAACCAGACCATGACCTACAGAACAAAACATACGTTTTCAGTCTGCGAACAATTGTATTGAACGACTGTGAGCTCCTATTCACAATTGCATCGAAAAGAGTATTAATAAAAATTTCTACTATTAATACTTATGTTCTACAGAAGCAAGTCAGTCATACAGGTTTGGAATGAAATGATTTTGGGTGAATTAATCTTTAGAATTCTGTAAATAAATCATTAGAAATCATTTATTTTTATTAAGTATGTTCTCAAGAAAGTTGTTGTTGCCGTCTTGTTTTGAATTGATTCATTTTAACATGCTGAACAATAGCTTTCTGTTCATGTCTGATCAACTTACATTGTTTTATTCTGACTCCATGTAAGATGAGAAACTGTTGCAGAGCTCAGGAATTTCTCTGTCGTTTGAATGGATGTTGAGAGTGATGTTGTGCTTCTTATACAGTCATAGCTAGAGAATGCTGGTCAAGAAAAAGAGGTTTGTCTTCAGATAACTTAGAACCATGTAAACATCACGATATATATTATTAATATATAAATTAAGTGCTACATCTTGTCCACACATGTCAAGTAAAACTAATGTACACAGAAGTTTCAAAATTATTACACCATTACGGTGTACAAAACAACTGGCCTAGGCTAGCAACACAACAATCATTACAATATCACAGTACTATTAATACTGTTAAGTCCTCTGAGGTCATTCTCACTGCAATGCAATCCTCAATTAAATCAAAAGATGTATCCTTTAATCACCCACAATCCGTTGTACACATTCCATTACATGAAAATAAACTGATGAAAAATGAGTCAATACTGAGCTTGTCTGAATTTATTATGAAATGTAAGACAAAAATAATTTTTTCAGACATGAAAGCATAAATGTTATCTTTTGTTTTGGTGTGAATTTTTTTTATTTAGTCATTTATCAGACGCTTTTATCCAAAGCGACTTACAAATAAGGACAACAGAAGCAATCAATTGTAGTATTAAAACAACTAAAAACAGATCCAAAACTAAAAGCTAAAACGTTATACAACTGTAACTAAAACTAAAATAACTAATACAAATCGAACTACATTAGTTTATCAGTAATCCTAAAAAAATAACACTGAGCCAAACACACATGCTAAAATAACAACAACTTACTGACACATAGTAAGAAATGGTTATAAAAACTGAAACAGACGTGAAACAAGTAATAGGAAAGAGGAGAAATAAAAAGCGATACTTATCTAATAGTTATCTAAATCGTTAACCCAATATCTAATTAATTATCTAATTTAAATGACTCACTAAACGCTAAACTGCCTATAATGTAAGCCTGGGAGACTGTAGATGGCTGTGAATCATTGTATTGCATTAATAGAAAGCCAAATAATATAAAGATTTGTAATACAAAGTATTTTTCCAAAA
>NW_015554060.1:34485-34859 GCF_001515605.1 Sinocyclocheilus anshuiensis
TAACTAAAATTAAAACTAATATATATATATATATATATATATATATATACTATTGACCAAGGCATCATTTCTCTCTTCTTTTATTATATAACTTTAAAAGGCACATATTTTGCCCCTTTTTACAGTATGTAATATAAGTCTCATGTGTCCCCAGAATGTGTCTGTAAAGTTTCAGCTCAAAATACCCCACAGATCATTTATTATAATGCCTATTTTGAGTGGAAGCAGAAACACGCTGTTTTCATGCATGTCTCTTTAAATGCAAATGAGCTGCTGTTCCCCACTCCCTTTACCAGAATAGGGATGTGCTTTTACAGCTCCTACCTCAGACAGAGGCCACTTGTGCTTTTAGGGGGCACAATTTTAAAATATTT
>NW_015554060.1:35077-42386 GCF_001515605.1 Sinocyclocheilus anshuiensis
GTCGGGGGGGGGGGGGGGGGGGGGGGCTTTCATGCTTGTCATGTCACACACAGCAGCCATAATACCACTGTATAACTGATATAGGATTATGTCCCTACTGGAAAAAAAAACAATAAAACCATCGCAGAAAATTTTTATGCTTTCCACTACAAATAACCATTACAAACATTACAAACCATCACCTTTTAACCATTAAAACCATTAAAAAATGGTTTTCTGTAGTGTGTTTTGGGACATATTCCATTAGAATTTATTGGTTTTAACAAGCCACCTATAAAAGGCAACCAATTACTAGTAGAGACCAACAGGGTCCATTACAGTTTCCAGTAAAACCAATACAAGTCCCATTATAACCAGTAAAACCATTACAAAATTGTAATGGTGTCTATTGTTTTTTTCAGCAGGGGTTTTATTCATGTTGTATTTTTATTCGAAATATTCCCAAAATATAATATGAAATATCTCGATTCTCAAATATGTTTAAGTAAATGCATTTTGCACCTTTATAGATTATGTTGGTTGATCTATAATGGGCGATGGGCAAAGTAGCCTAATAGTGTAATCTATTAACTTTGCATAAAAATCCGTCTTTTTACTTAAGTACCAGATATGGGTGTCATACCATAAAATATTTTTAATACGACTGACTTTTACTTAAAGGCACAATATGTAAGATTTTTTTTATTCAAATATCCCAAAACCACTAGAACAGTCTTATATATTTTGCTGACTTGCGTACTTACATTATCCCAAATGTTTCGAAGAATGTTTAAATCCAGAGAAATAAGCAATTTTAAGTAGAGACACGGACCGTGTCCATATGTGTCATTGTGTCGCCTGCTAATGACGTCATAACCCCTCGATTTCTGGTTTTGTTTTGTAGAAAACATGGAAACACCAAAGACGCTTTAATATGTTGTGCGTTTTAATAGACCGGTGATGACTGCACAGAGTAGCAATATAACTTTCAAATGTATATAGTATGATAAAACAGCGCTGCTTTTTTGCCCCACATACGCACGACCGGAAGGAGCGGAAGCGGTCGACTGTGGCATTATAAAAGCTACGCTGCTTTTGAGCCATGTGTCACACTCGTTCAGCTGCCTCGTTTCGCTTCGATGGCTTTCAGCCTCACCCTGCTTCATTCTACTACGTTAATAAATCATTAGCTCATCCATGAACATGATTTCTGCTCGAGTCCCGTCGGATTGCATCGGCTGTGGGGATGAAGACCACAACTCCCATGATTCCACACTCAGTCACGGCGTCATCAAACTACGCCTTTGTCTATTTGTTTATTTTGAATACACGCCCTCCAGCGGCGAAAATTACATATTGTGCCTTTAAGTACCAGATATGGGTGTCATACCATAAAATATTTTTAATACGACTGACTTTGTATGTAATGTGAATTTAATAAAAAACATTGTAAGTTACTAATTAACCTGTAACACTTTCATTGTACAAAAAGAGAGAACCAGTTACATTATCATAGAACATTTTCACTTCAGTCCAGCGAGTTCAAGCACTCTCAAAAACTCCCATAATAATCTCTAACGCAGTTTACACTGTGAAATTAATATCTTACTTACATTCGTACATCTTCACTTTGTTGTTTCTGATGAGAGAATTGGCCAGAGAATTCAGTCAGCCAGCGCGCGCGGTGACGAAACAGCGTGTTTCAGCAATGACTAATCTGAACGCCTCTGATTGGTCCTTGCATTCATAAACAATTAGCCAGAGAATTCAGTCAGCCAGTGCGTGCTTTCAGCGGTGACTCATCTGAACGCCTCTGATTGGTCCTTGAATTCATAAGCTCAACATAATCGTATGTGATTGGTTATAACGCGCAGTGCTTTAAAAACGCGTGTGTCTCTGGCTCTGTGCCAGCCAGCGAACGCAGATTTGAATTTAGCAGTTGGTGATGTTTTTCTTTTTTATATATAGTTTACAGGACAAACTGTGCATTTCACCCAAAAGTGTTTGGTGTGATATGATTCCAAATTTAGGGGGCCCAAGCTTGTTGACAGGGGGGTACTGGCCAGTGTCAACAAGCTTGGCCCCCTAAATTTGCCACCCCCTAAAACTGCCCCTGGGCATGAGTACTAAACTAAGTTTTTTTTTTCACACAAAAGTTTGTTAAAAACACGCATAAGTTACAAAAACAGTTGGTTATGTCTGTGAAGTTGAACAACTAGGAAAGAAATTGAATGTGTTTATTAGATCGATGTGTTAAGCAACAGCAGCGTAATATAGCCTACAGTAACATTACCTATTGGCCTACTGCTATTTACGCTGTTAAAAAGATAGTTCACCCAAAAATGAAAATTTTGTCATTAATTACTCACCCTCATGTCGTTCCAAATCCGTAAGACCTTCATTCATCAAATTAAGATATTTTTGATGAATTCCGAGAGCTCTCTGACCCTATAGGCAGCAAGGATCCTTACACGACCAATGTCCAGAAATGTAGTAAGGACATAATTAAAATAATCCATGTGACATCAGGGGTTCAACCGTAATTTTTCAAAGCTACTTTTTATGCACAAAGAAACCTCACCCTGGCGCCATTTTGGAGAGTATCCACTGAATGTAAAAAACGTGTCCTTGTTACGTTTTTGGACATTGATCGTGGTAGGATCCTTGCTGTTTATGGGAGGGTCAGAGAGCTCTTGGAATTCATCAAAAATATCTTAATTTGTGTTCCGAAGATGAACAAAAGTTTCATGGGTTTGGAACGGCATGAGGGTGAGTAATTAATGACTATCCCTTCAATATGACAATAAAATAAAAGCAGAAAATCACTCACTGCTCATCCATAATAATGTCTATAACTATAATAATAAGACATTTCTTACTTGAATGCTGATTTTAAATACTCTAGCGTAAAGAAGGGCAGGGTCTCTGCTAATGCGGCAGTGTACGTCAACAGTCGTGGGCGAGGCTTGTAAAATGTGACGTAACCTTTTACGGACTCTGTGATCGGCTTGCTCCGAGACACTGCTTATGATTTATGGGGATTAAAAAAAAAGGAGCGGGCCGATTTTTATCATTATAGGGTGGTTGTGTACACACAGCCAACACACATTTATGTTCAAACAACATGTAAAAGGGAATTTTGTATAATAGGTGCCCTTTAATGGAGGACTCTAGCCTACAAGCCTCTGAAGGACTGAACTAGGAAGGACTCGGTATGCAGCCTTCTGTTTGAAAAGCACCCTCTAAACCAGGGGTGGGCAAACTTGGCCCTTCCAGGCCACTTTCCTACCTGAACCAGCTAATCATTGTCTTCAAGACTACTAGAAGGCTACAGGCAGGTGAGTCATATCAGGGTTGGATCAAATCTCTGCAGGAAAGTGGCCTGGAAGGGCCAAGTTTGCCCATCACTGCTGTAAACCATTGGTCTCAAACTCAATGTTTAGCAGTTTAGCTCCAACCCTAATCAAACATACCTGATCCAGCTAATCAAGGTCTGCAGGATTACTAGAAACGTTCTAAGCAGGTGTGATTTGGAGTTGGTTGGAGCTAAACACTGCAGAGCTGTGGCCCTCCAGGAATTGAGTTTGACACCACCGCTCTAAACCCTTGTGGTTTTCCTCTGAGTCCACACCCTGAAAACTGAAGCCAAAACATTTTGATTGCCCCCTGGTGGCTGGCTGCAGTATGGGTCATAAAGCCTGCCCTATCCATGTAAATGAATGGGACGAACTAAAAAATTCTAATTACACCACAAAATTTTCCCAAACATGGTTTCTGTCATTTTAGGTAGTTCTTATCAGTCTTAAGTCTTTCCCAAGGACGTTACACCTGGAGGCACAATCAGGTTCTGGGACAACTGGCGATTATCCTGGAGGGAAGGAGAACCACCCCTCCTCATGCACTCCTTCCTCCAACGCCTGGATTCTCAAAAGCCACTACCTTCGTAAGAGCAGGACAGCTTCCAGTAAAGCCAACTACAAAAAAGAAAACAACCCTGCTGGACACTGCCCAGGACTGGAAAATGCAGGTTGATCTGGACCAGAAGCTCAGCTTTCTACCTGAGATAATTACAACTAACCTCAGGCCAGATCTAATACTGTGGTCAACCTCACAAAAGTCCTTGTTCATCGTGGAACTAACTGTGCCCATGAGAGGCTACAATTGGTGAAGCAAATGAACGTAAAAGGCTGAAGTATTCAGACCTATCAGCCAAAGCAGTACAACGGGGCTGGTGAACCCAGTTGCTCCCCGTAGAGGTTGGGTGCAGATGTTTTGTAGCCACGGCCACAACCAGGCTACTGAAGGGGATGGGAGTCAGAGGACATGTTGAGCAAAGCAGCAACTGGCTGTGGCTAAAAAGGAAGGATCCTAAATGGACTGCAAAATGACCTAGAGGGGTCAAAGCAGAGGGGAGTGCATCGTGGGCCTATCAGCGAAACACCAAGGAAGAAGGGTGCCCACCTGATGACCCCAATGAAGTGATTACCCCTACTCCCCACTCAAGATGTTAACAAAGTGCCGATTATTCTAAGGGATTGTACTATCAAGTCCTACATGCTCAACTTTGACATTTAGAATGATTTACCACTGCATTACACGACTGACTAGTCAGAATCAATAATTCCAGAATGCAATGTAAAAAAATACTTAATGTACAGGTTAAACTCACTGTTTGATGAGATGAGATAAACACAGTCCTTGTCTGCAGACTGAAGTAGTTGCAGAGAAACAAATTCGCTACTCTGGCTGCTGACATCATTAAAGGCCGAGCAGAAAAGCTGACTGTCTTCAGTGATGTTTGAACAATGGAGATAGAGATCAGTGGATTGGTGCAGGACAATGTTGTTTGGGTGTCCAACTCTGTACCAAGTGTACTGCACATCCGTTCCTCTCTCACTCCAACATCGAAACACAGATGGTTGACCCCAACATGTCATCTCTGGGGAACTGAGAGGCCAAACGTTTGGTTTTATTACAGCCTCTGAAATGAAATTTATATTTCTTACTGTAAAAGTCCATTTTCAAGACTAAAATGTGAACAATTACGGGTGCACTGGCCAAATTATCTTTTAGATTGGTTTAATCACACTGCACATGATGAAAATAAAGTCTTACCTTTTGTTACTGTGACTTGTATCCTTGTCATTATATCAGCATAGATTTTGTCAATCGCAACCCAGTATATTCCACTGTCATCCAACTTTAAATCTCTTATATAAACAATCAAGCCTCTAGAAACTCTATCAATGATTTGAGCCCGTGTTCTGTACGCAGCGTGTGTGAATCCATCTGTGTCCATCAGAACTTCACATGAGGATCTGGAGTCTCCAGCACACCAGTACTTCTTGTTAAATCGGTACTGGGTTGTTTTGTAGGTGCAGGTAATAGTCAATGTGCTTCCAATTGTGGCTTGAATCTTTGTTTTATCACACTGAAACTGCACACTTACTACAGAAATAAAAGTTACATTTTTAAACACTGTATAAACAAAGTTGATTATCAAAATATATTGTTTTATTCAAGCACATTTAATGTCGGCATGAAATGAAAAGTAATCCTATTTATTTTCTAAATGTATGTTATACTGTATATCTTACTGTGCGCAATTCATCTGTGCATTTGTTTCTCTCTTTTTTTCAATGTTTTGACCTAATATAATCAATGTCATAACGGGACCTTCCAGTGAAAATGACTTTTCTCTGGTGATGTATACAGGATCTCTCCAATCATTTAGTCCATTTAAAGCCACCCCTGGAAGCTTGTGTTCATTTGCCTCAACTTTTAAGTGCATCGCCCACATCTCAAAATCCAATCAATATCTGATGTTAGAACCAAGTCCCCACCCTACACTTTTTCTTTTTCGATAATCTGTTTCACTCAGATGTATGTCACAATACAGAAGAAATGATCTGTCATTACTTTCACATTCATCATGTTTCACTGCGACTTTAAGACAAGTTCCATTTGACGAGGTTCATAACAGCTCTCATAACTACAGGGGGACTATGGTTGTAACACTATTTGCTTTAACATTTGTAATTGCACTATTTATATCATACTTTGAAATTATTTTCCCACATTGATCTGTAAAACTGTGTACTCTTCAAACTAAATTTATTTTAGCATTTTAAATTTAAAAAGAGGTTAGGATCATTCTAAAACTGCAAACCCATAACAGACTGTTTGTGCAAGTTTTTCAGGTTATTCTGTTCAATCTATGTGTCCATAAGAATAAAATGTGTAAAGTTGTGTTACAACCACTAAGAACAGTGGTTACAACTGTCACCGTCTGCTCAAATATGACATTTGAAGACTTTTAACATTTTTAGTTACATTTTGAGCAAATGCTACATATAAAATTAAACAAAAAATAAGATTCACAAGAGAACTTTTTGTAGGTGACTCCGGTCATGCCAGTTCAGGTCATTAAAAATGCATTAACATGATAGCAAATTAAAAAAAAAATTATTTTCCTGCCTAAAAGTAGTCCAGTAAATTGTTTGGTGGTCATGTATAATAGTGATGTCATCCTAAGTGTAAAATCTGGTGGTGTTACAACTCAAACCATGCCAACACTGGTCTCCTTACAAATAAAACTATACTCTATTTCAAAACAAATACAAGGCAGATAAACACAAAAGCACACGTGAATTGATCAGTAGAAAGAGACTTACTCTGTGCTAAAAGCAGTATATACAGGCCCTTCATACTGTTGATGAGAATGTGAAAGCTGTTATGTGTTGAAGCACCTTGTTGCGAGCTATTTAGAGTGAAACAGGATGTAGGCAGTCATGGACGAACTGTGGTTTTCAAATGGCATTGTAGGGTCTTTCAATATGCTGACAAACTGTATGTATACATAAACACAAGCAATCTTTACTAAATTTAAAAAAAGTGAAAGAGCACTCTTCATGCAAAAACTTTAAAAGAATAAGAATTATAATACAGAGAATATAACCTTTTTTTTGGTGAGATTAGAAAGAGCAATTTGCAACACAGGAAAAGGTCAGACTGCAATTTTACTAAACAGCCACTAGATGAAACATGTACCTTCCCGATACCTTTTGTAAAAGCGTTCGATAAACAAGTGATTAGTAATATATATTTACGTGTGTGTGAAATGTAAGTAGAAAGACTAAAATGGTATTTTCTTGTCATTTTAAGGTCAAAGACGGCCATTTAACTAACCAGCCACTAGATGGAAGAGTTACCTTCCAAGTACCTTTTCCAGTGTAAAAGCTTTTGATTAATAAATGATATAAATATTACATGTGTGTGTGTGTGTGTGTGTGTGTGTGTGTGTGTGTGTGTGTGTGTGTGTGTGTGTGTG
>NW_015554060.1:47485-52963 GCF_001515605.1 Sinocyclocheilus anshuiensis
GTGTGTGTGTGTGTGTGTGTGTGTGTGTGTGTGTGTGTGTGTGTGTGTGTGTGTGTGTGTGTGTGAGAAATGTAAGTAGAAAGTAAAATAGTAATTATCTACTCATTTTTACGTAGCTATCATTCTTTCAGTTCACTTACAGTCATGTGGTATGAAAAAGTTTATATACAGAGCTGGGTAGTAACTGATTACATGTAATCTGGATTACGTAATCAGATTCCAAAAATTAAGTACTTGTAATAAGATTTAATTAAATACTCGGAATCAGACTACAGTGAGGCTACTTTGTTATTGATTACATATTGTAATGAATTAGTCCACTGAAGTCGAGCGTAGTGAGAACCCATGTGCAGTTTTATTTACAAGTTATCTAAACATCCAAACAATAAACAAAGACTTGACTTGAACAGACTTGACGAGGCATGAACACACTTGACTTGAATTGACTAGGCATAAACAGACTTGACGAGGCATAAACAGACTAGACTTACCGACAGCGGGTTACAACTTCAATCCATGACCAGGGCACAATGGGAACATGATGGCTAGTTATAGCAGACAACATATTATTCACACAATAACTTCCTATTTTTTCCTTATTTTAATTTTTCTTTTCTAAAATAACCACTAATACACATCTTCCAGTTTTGTGGGCATTCACACAAAGACCAGTCGCTAGTCATGTAGCTATCATTACACAGAAAATGGAGAGGCAAAGAAAAAAAAATCCTGGGAGGAGCCAGGGAGGAGACAGGAGGGGCTTGGGGCAGGAGGAGCCCAGCTGGACCCAGGTCACAGCCATAATGTCGACCCATGGTGGAGCCGACGGAGGGAGGAGCCATGGAGGAGGAATGGCCGCCGATTCCAGGGGGGGTGACGGTTGAGGCGAGGGAGCTAGGAGCCGAGGTGGAGCCGCTGGGTCTACAGGCTGAGGCGGAGTCCGGGCCACGGAGGTTGGAGGCGGAGGTGAGGGATTCTCCAGCCATGGCAACGCTGGAGGATGGCAGACCCGCGGAGCTCACACCGTAATGATGGTGGGCTGAGGGTGACAGCTGGAAACAAATGATGAACTAATCAGGGAACCTAATGGAGAAAGGAAGGACCAAATAAGGAAACACAAGACCAGAAACAGGGGCAAACATGACACAGAACAGTTTAGAATCCTGACAGAACCTCTTTCACCTAATATATTTATTTGAAATACCCCTGAGATTTTAAGGTAATAAGTTAATAATTAAGTATCATATTTGCATGTTCTCTAGCGTTGGTTAGTGGTCACATGACATGCAGGTAAACAAATAGAATATTTCATTTTTTTTTAGTAAATGTTTTATTTTGATTGATGTTGTTTTAAAATTATTTATTTTAATTTTACATTTTTATGATTTAATTATTTATTTGCTTTTCATTAAACTCACGAACCCCCTTCAGTTCCTTTACAAACCCCAGTTTGGGAAATCGTGATGTAATGTAATGTTAATGCACTTCATGTTGTCAGTAACAACGAATGGAATATTTTCTTTTTCTTCGAATTTTTCTATCAACTTGGTAAGATTATCCTATTTAAATCAATGTGATAAACAAGTTAGAGGAAAAGTAATCTAAAATAATATAAATATAATATAAAATAATATAATAGTAATTAAGAATTATACAAGAATTACAAAATATTACATTTTGAGAAAAATGTTTTAAATGTCATTTAAACATGCCACATTGCAACTGGGACACTTCTGTCACTGCCTGATATGTCAGGTCAACCACCTGAATACATTTATTCCAAGAGCCACACAAGTACAGTATCTCTTTCTGGTCTGACAACATTTACACATTCTCTAAATTCTAGTTCATCCACAACTGTTTTAAATGTCGTCAAACTGGCTTGGCCACTTTGAGCAATGAAGCAAATGACTTTGACTTTCTCACTATTTTTTTTACATACAAGCGCACACCCACCCACAAAAGCTTCCTGTGTGGGGGTATGGGCTCTAAGACATTGTGCTACAAAGTGTTGGACAGAAAGAAACAAGCAGGCAGAGAGAAAAAGAGAAGGCCACAGACAGACAAGAAGCGCATATGCAACAATGAAACAAGCGAGAGAAGCTGAAGTGAGAGATGGAGGGCGGAGAGGGTCACAGTGATACTTCGAGTTGACCACAGAACCTGTGAACTGTTGCTGCCATTGCTTCCGTGACGCCACATCGCACAGTTCCTCAACTCAGCTACAGACCTACAAGAGACACACACAGAGAGAAAGTGAAAGATGGACTCCTTTCAGAAGCCCACCGATCTCCCCAATCTCTGATATGACGGAGGAAGCTGCTGTGTCACACAACATGCCATGGATGCCCAAGCCCAGATTCTGAGGGACCTATTGGCCAAAATCGGCAGCAAGGAAGCAGAAGAGGAAGGGGCAGAGAACGGCTTTGCCGGAGAGTTTTTGGTAAGTTATTAACAAAATGTTGAAAAATGTCAGGGTTTCGTCCGAGAAAAAGAAAATGCGTTCTCAGATTTATGTCATGTGACAGCGCATACTCTAGGTTGCAAAAGATGCCAACATACACCTGTATGAGGTAGCTGTATGCTAGGCTAAAAACAAACCTGTTTTTTTTTTTACATTATATGCAATGCTTGTGTGGCTATGTGAAATTTTGTAAATGAATGAACTGTGATAATAAAAAATATTAGCATTGCATGTGCCAAAAGTAAGCTAAAAAATAAAACATGTCTGGGCAGTGAGTTGAGGCAATGGCTTAAATGGTTAAGCGTGGACTTCCTCTTCTTAACAGAGTGCCTCTTACTTTAGGCTTTTGTACAAGAAGTTTTACTGTGATGTGGTTATTTATTACCAAACTAATTTATTATTGAATATATACTACCCCAAAGTAGTCGTTTGTCTCACTTCTGCTTAGATTTGTTTCCAAATTAACCTTCATATGCTATTCCCCTCAAATGTCAACTGTTAGATGTTCCATGTGAACAGTCAGGGTGACTGAGAGGAAGTTACCCATGACCCATCCTGAGCCGTCACTCGCTGACTCAAACTTAGCAATACAAAAGCGAAAAATGCAAAAATGCTCATTCGCTTAAGATGTTTTTTTATTATTAGGTCTATTATTATTTACATTTATTTACTTGCCAGACACTTTTATCCAAATCAGCTTACAGTGCACTTAGAGTGAAACAGGATGTCAGGCAGTGATGGATGGACTGTGGTTTTCGAATAACAATGCGGTGTCATTCTGTATGCTGATATAAGGACATTGTATGTATTTGAATAGAAGTACATAAGAGTATTTTTTTTATATACATTCAGTAACAATAAATTCGAAAATTATATTTTAGCATTACAAAAACTACTGTGACTAAAAAGCTTACACATACTGGCAGAAACATAAAAAAATATTTTGGTAATAACCAATAGTGTTAGTTCAGGGCAGCTGTGGCACAAATTTTACATTGGGTGGTGGTGGTCTAATGAAATTGTTAAGCACTGGACATAAACATACATATCTGTATGGGCTAGATATATTTGTTAATATATGAAAGTGTTCCAATTTCTAAAGGATTTTATGTATGTTTTGACTTCATATGACAAACATTTCGAATATGTAAATTTATGATGCATATTACATTAACGTATGGCTGTAAAGGAAACTATTAAGCAAATATATTTTAGGAAGTATATTTTGTGGTTATTTGGGGTCATTAGCATCAAAATGTTTTAAAACCCTTGCTGTAAAAGAAGGTTACAACACTGGACAGTCATACAACAACCATCACTCCATTTTTAAGGCTTAAAAATGTATCACCAAGTTACATGTTACTCTTATATCTATAACTAAAATGCCATCCTTAATTTATTCAGTAAAGAGTGACACATCTGTACACATTTGCTAAACCCTGAAGTACCAAACCGATTTAGGCCTGTCTTTGCCACTACAGCTTTATCCTGTCCTACAGAACAAAGCATGCTCTTTAGTCCAGCCTGAATGCTACAGAGTGTCTTTTATAGTTGTCAGCAGCTGCAAAGTGTTTAGTTTGTGTCTTTATTTTCCCAATGTGAAACCAGGCCATGAGGAAGACCTCGTAAGGCCCCGTCTGTGTTCTTAATCGCATGAAGTGGTCTCTTCCTACTCCGATGGAAAAAAAAAGCACTTTCAGACATGCTGCTCTATTATCTCTGTCAAACCGCTGCCAGACAAGACTTCTACCAGAATAGTGATTTGAGTCGCTTACAAATGGAGTGTTTACAGGAAGAGAAACTGTCTATTTGGCAGAGCATGGAAACCCAAGTTCCCATCACACTGAGAACAGAACTACTGGTCCTCAATGCTGGACTGCAATTTATGCCCACACAAGGAACATGTATGTAGAGAAATGTCCAGTCTCACTGTACAAAACTCTTGGACAAAACATGAGGGTTTCCCACAGTGGGATGGGCTGGTTCCTCATAAGCAGTCCTGACTGTTTCAACTCAGAGATCCCATGCAAATTACTCAGCTTGCTATATTTGCTCATTGTCTGTTGTGCTCACAAGGTTCTCGTAAGCTCAGCTGTGGTCGGAAAGTCTCTTGGTCTGATCAAGGTGCTTGTGCGCAGAGACACACACAGGAGAGTGATGGTACATCCCACATGCATATTGTGGCAGCCACCCTCACTCACGCATACACAGCCAGACTTATCTAGTTTTCACAGATCTTAACCACAGGGCTTCAAACTTTAGTCTGTTAGTCTCAGATCACAGTTTAGATGTCAAATACATCGCAAATAAGAGTTTTTGAAACACAGAAGGCTTTCTCATTCTGCTTTGTCTTTAAAATAATATCAGTATTAACATCTCTGCCCTGAACTTCTGGCTTGGACTATTTGCAATATAAGCAGAAAATAAAATGACAAAAGAATACAAAAGTTTTATCACACAAAATGATACAAAATCATAACTGAATCTTATGTAACTTGATCAAAACAGAAACTGAAGAGACAGTCTACTAAATATCGTGCGGAGAAGACGTACCCCACCACAGCCGCGGACAAACAAGACAATGTGAAGAAGAACAGATACAAAGACATTGTTCCCTGTGAGTATCACATCTGACAATACACAGTACGGTCAGGGGCGCAACTGCACATTTGCCGAGGGGTATGCAAGATAAGTGTCGGCACCCCCCTGTATTCTAGCAGCCTCTAACACTAACTCGCGCAGAAAACTTTCTGCAAGTCAATGACCAAAAGCCCATTACTAGCTTGAGCATGGAAGGATACAAACTCATCAGGAGTGAAAAAAGTGACAAAGGTTTGAACCCACTTCCCCCTTTTTTAATTCCATAGGGAAAAAAGTGAAAAGTAAAAACAAGAAAAAAAGAACAGTGTGTCACATAACATCCCCTTTAACTCCTGATGTACTATTGCTCACTTTTTAGTTAGGTAATTTGAATATATATATATATATATATATATATATATATATATATATAT
>NW_015554060.1:53203-72046 GCF_001515605.1 Sinocyclocheilus anshuiensis
ATATATATATATATATATAATTTGCCTTAAAATTATTAATACTTTTGCAAATTTCTATATAGTAAAATTTATTTTAAATATCATCTGCATTTTTTTTTTTACATTTTTACTTAAAGAGATAATTCATGGAAAATGTGCCATGCTAAGTGGAAGATTTCTGCCAAGATTTCACCTGGTAGAAACAAATACTATTAAAATTAATGTCATGATTCCCACTATGACATCTAAATGGCAGCAGAGGAGCATTTATTGTCTCCTTTACCATTTCCACTCTGTAATATAGTTCTTTTCACATGTTTTGCTAATGGATTTATATTTAGACATTATAAAATCACTATTATAACATTTAAAAATCTCTTTTTTCACTATTATAACATTTAAAAATCTATTTTTTGCCAGGATGTTTTCATAGGGGTAGCCAGGAAGGGGGCAGCAACCAGTCTGGGGTGGCACAGAAATCTTCATTATTTCAATATAGAATTGGATTTGACTATAAAGTACTGGACTGTTTTAGTGCCTAAAACACAATTGAATAACTGAATTAATTTGTACTTAATTGTAATTGAGATAGTTGTGAATTACATCAAGTAATACAGAGTGAATGACAATTTGTTTTATTTTTGTATTTCCTAGGCTCCAGGTATTTTAATAAAAGGGCTCACTATAGCTTTATTGCTCAGTAAGCTTGGTTCTGAGTCTTAACACCACCAAAATCTTGTTCTCCATCATTAATTAGGCCCACTCATGGATGAGACATGCAGATAATTATAGTCAACCTTCACTGAATTTTATATAATCAATGAACTCTGAAAAAGTTATCAGTCAATGTTTAACATTCTATTAGTTGTCAAAATGAATTCATTGCAGCACTTTTGTCATACCTAAATTGAGCTCTGTACAAAGGAAAATAATGTAAGAATGTAAAATAAGTTTTTTTTTCATGCATTTAAATATGGTTTCATTTTCTTTTCATTTTCGTACTTTACAAATGAATGAAAAATTATTTCTAGTACATATTCATATTTTCTAGTACATTTATCTGCACTGTGCTCACATTTGGCCTACTTGTGCATTAAATTATAAATAAATAAAAAAATGACATCGCCTATCATCTTGCGCCCTATTGTGATCTCGAATTGCAGAATATTTGAGTAGGCTGCATGCATTTGAGACGTGTTCTTAAATGTAATGCACAGACATGCATGCACAGTTTTAGTCGCCATTTTGGTAATTTCGTGACTTAACTGACGATGTATGCTCACAGTTTCTAGTGCAGTTTATTTATGAAGTGAGCGTGCGCCTCATATTCGCGTACAGTTGAAGAGCGTGCGCCGTGAGCACTTTAAAACGGCTGACAGGACAGGAAAGTTTGTTTTACTGACATAACAACATCTCATCAGACACAGTCCCTGCTGTTCTACTGAAGCTCATTTGGCACATGTACCTTTTCCTGAGGGCAAGCTGAAGTGCGCGTCTGAAAAGTCTCCCGTTTGTTGTGGTCGCAAAGAGATACAGCCGTTCCGCGTCTTAAGTTTTTAATAAATACATTTTTGAACTCATTAAAATGCTAAAAACCGTTAAGTAAAAACGTTGCATTAATTACTTTTAATAACTAGCTTTTGATTATTTATAACGTTTTATTAAAGAAGATTTTCACAGAATGATTTAGGCAAAATGGCGCCCCCCTATGTGTGGCGCCCCTATGCACTGCATATACTGCATACCCCGTTTTTCCGCCACTGAGTACGGTATACCATAATATACTGTACCGCACCGTACCGTATCGTAAATTAAGGGAAAAAAACTGCAGATATGGGTGCCAAAAATTCAGCATAAAAAATACATATGGGATGACATATTGGTGCATGTGTATATTTTACAACATAACCGTACATTTCATTAAGTTATATAATGTTAAAATACCAGTGTGCTTGAAGTACCAAAATCTGCTTATATTGTAAAATATACCGATAACTACCATAATACAGGTGGCAAAATAGAAAACCATGATGAATCATGAGACAAAACACCACCAGTGTAACACACAACACTAAAATAATGCCATAAACATTAACTATATTACAGAAAGTGTAACACAAACACCTTCATGCACTGATAATAAAAAAAAAAAAAATTTTTTAATGTAAAATGTGAATAGTGGGTCTTCTGGTAATGTCCTTGTACTGTTTTTTCACTGCAAATTACACAATTTATAGTTGTTACTTACCAAAACCATAAATTTTACAGTTAATTTACAATTAACAGGGTTTTTTTTTAACATACAACTGCAAAAAACGTCTGTCCTTTCTCTATTTCTTAATCTCTTCCTGTTCTAGCTTGTACTATCCTGAACGGTGGTTAAAACTTTGTATTGTTAGCACTTCTCACGGTATTACCTCCGCTTGCTGTTTTCCTTATTTGCAAGTTGCTTATATAAAAGTGAGAAAATTGTCTGTTAAATGTATAAATGTAAATGTTTTTATGTTAGCGTTTTAACAGTATTCTGTAAAAATTACAAGCATTTCATACAGTGCTCTAAATCATAAAGATGTTCTCTAAATTTCTAGTCAACATCTGACAGGAAACATTGTAGAAGTGTATTGCAGTAGAACAAACGTTCTAAAAACATCTTCTAAATGAAAATGCGTACATCAAATAGACATCTGTGTGATGTATGTGTGCTGTCCGGGTATATTATACTATAAATACTGCACTGTATCACATTAGACAATGCCAAAGACAAACATGGATAGCAATGTAGGAGATTAACACAAAATTTGTGAAAATAGCAGTTATATGAAAACCATGAAAAGCGTTGATTGTGAAGATAAGATGCTGACGGCTGTATTTTCTCACAGTTGATCACAGCAGAGTAAAACTCTCCCTCATCACATCCAAACATGACACAGATTACATCAATGCTAGTTTCATTAAGGTAAGGAAGCACAAGAAAGGTCTCATGCTATACACATTTATACACAAAGAGAACTATACACTGATCAGATTAAACAAAACATGCTTAAACAATGACTGGCAAAATATCAGTGCTATTCAGGAAAAATTGCCATTTGTTCTGTATTTATTTCAGGGAGTGTTGGGCTCTAGGGCGTATATTGCCACACAAGGCCCGCTGCCAAACACTGTGCTTGACTTCTGGAGGATGCTGTGGGAATACAACGTACAGGTGAGAGCTTGATTATAGCGTATGACCATTTCACACACATTCCACTTCCTGTAGAAAACAGGTTCAACCTGCTAGATGAGCTTTGGCCAGATCCAAGGAGAAACATTCACACAATGAAATCTAAATGCCTCTAACTCTCTCTCTCTCTGCAGGTTATTGTGATGGCTTGCCGGGAGTTTGAAATGGGAAGGGTAAGTTGTAACTGACAGTGTGTTATAGGGGAAATGTTGACAGTCACTGTGTTTAAAAGAAAACATTTTTATTAACCACATCCTTCTTGCCTCAGAATGGTGAGGCAATGCATCAAGCATGACATTTTCTGCAACTTCTTTTTTTATCTTGAGCTCCTACCCTTTCAAAACGTTTGATACGATTACAGTGCTGCCATGCACTCAGCATATACATTTTCACAGCGTAGACAGAAGGGAGCAGTTGAGATTGAATGCTACTTTTCCTCTTTCTTTCAGAAAAAATGTGAGCGTTACTGGCCAGAGTCAAAGGATGATGTGTTTGTGTGTGAGCCCTTTACCATATACTATGTAAGAAACACCTCTTCCCTCACTCACACCACACTTCCTGTCCTTGTGTTTTATTTGCGCTCACACACACGTTGAAGCCTGATTCTCAGTATTCCAGCAGTATCTAAAACACAACATCTAGAACCACTAAGTACGATACAAAAAACACATTGCGTTCTTCCACAACGTCACTATGTTTTCTTAATATGTTGACATTTATAACAAACAAAAATGTTACTGTTTAGAAAAAAGACAAATTATCAGTATTGTCAGGGTGCACAAATTATCACTACTATATTGGTTACTGGTATGGCCTTAATTTCACATTTAGATTACCTTTGTCATTTTATAGGACTCATCTGCATTAAGAAACGTTGGTTTTAATATGAAGTAATTTTCTGTGTAGCTTTATCACGTGTTTCACCTGTATTATGAATTGGAGTTAAAGAAATGTCTATAAACTTGTCGAATAATGTCCTGGCAGAAAATTATCAGTAACTTTTCGGGGGTTTTTCTACAGATTTTTTTTAGCGTAAAGTTAATCTTGAAAACACTAGTAATGTAATAAAACTTCTAAATGTAATCTTTAGCAAATCTAAAAAATTAATATCAGTGTTGTTTCATATTGTACTTTATAATTTTGTGCTGCATGCTTTCACTCGTAGCACTTAAAAATGTTTATTTTCAGTTTATTATTTATTTATTAATTTAGACAAAATAGTTGAAAATAGTTATCAGCTTATTGTGTCAACCAGAATTTTATATTTGTGCATCCCTTAAAAACAATAATGTCATATTTAAGGGTTGTACATTCCGCACCTTTTAGCATTAGTTTAGATCTTTAATCAGTTTTCACTATTGAATAACATTAGCCAAAATATGATCTGCAAATTACTGATCCAATGAGCATTCCAGTCATGCACATGTTTGATTTTGTCCAGGAGTCTGATGAGAATAAGGGAGAATATTTGACACGGACACTGAAAGTGACATTTAAACAAGTAAGTACCATTTCTTTGATCTTAACTTCAACGCACTGAATAATGTTCAAAGCTTACCCTTTACCGTCTTTATAGTGTATACAAAAATACTGTATATTTATTTAAATGCTTTTATTGCTTTTTCCCCCTTGCTTTTAAAATAAAACTATATAAAAATCTCATTTAAATAGCAGCTTTATAAACTGATCGCTGGATGTGTTCACACTTCAGTCAAGTTCAATGAGTTTTAAAAATACTGCTTTAGGTTAAACATTATGTTGTGGTGACCTATGACTCGTCCATACAGGTTTTTTTTTTCCTTCTTGAAAATGTCATTGCGTAAGAGTATGCAGTATTCAGCTTTAATAGTCAAAAGGTTCAGAGACTGTGCAGACATTGTAGTGGAACAAATATAAAGACAGACAGGTGCTGACATTTCTGCAGATGTTTTGTTGTGATGAAGGAAAACCACCAAAATGTGGTGCTTTAATGACTAGAAACCAGGTAACCAGAAAAAAACAAACAGTCTATATTACACCGGTTATTTCCAGGTGTCTCGGACACTGAAGCAGCTGCACTATGTGAACTGGCCGGATCACGGAGTACCCGACTCCATTCCTGCCATCCTGGAGCTGCTGCAGGACATGCGGATTTACCAGGAACATGATGAGATTCCCATCTGTATTCACTGCAGGTAAACGCCTGTATCTGCTGGGATCGACTGTTAGGATTGATTTTGCAATGACTGCATTTGAGGGTAAATCAAATAGGTGTGAGGTCATATTGTGGCCATGGTGGAAATTTTGGTGGAAATGAACACAAGATACTGATACAAACAGGTTGTTTGTAACGGTAACCATGGAAGATGCCCACTTTCAACTTTTACACAGGAAATGTGTAGGTGGTTGACCAAGAACAAGCAAATACCCCAACAATCATCTGCACTACAGCTACCACTGAGTTACAATGACTTTACATAACAAACAAAAACAAATGGGTACTCGTTTTTTGATTAGCTAAAGATTTAATTCAACAGTGTTATTGAATTATTAGTGTTGTAAAGATTTTAAAAGTTTTTCCACAGAATATTCTGAGCACTTTATAGGCAGCTCATTGATTTTTTCAGCACTCCACAGCAGTGTTATGTAGCAAACTGCAACTCATATACTACTCTCAAGGGACTATCAATCTAAGTTGTTCAAAAGTGAGAAGAAAGAATTGTGTTTTCACTGTGGCTCATTCTCTTGGAACTCTTGGATTTGCAGTGCAGGCTGTGGAAGAACAGGTGCATTGTGTGCCATTGACTATACCTGGAATCTACTGAAGAGACAGGTAAGAGTTCAAAACATCTTCCTGAAGCTTTCATTATACTGACAAAATATCATCTATATTCTGACAAGGTGCTGATCTTATTTGCTCTTGTTTAGATGATCCCAGAGAATTTCAGTATCTTTGAACTGGTAAAGGACATGCGCGCACAGAGGCCCTCTGTGGTTCAGACTAAGGTAACCAACTTAGTTTCTCCTTAAATTGCCATAACCAAAAGTCTCCATTTTACCTAACGATAATTTCTTCTCTTCCTAGGAACAATATGAACTAGTATACAGGACCATCAAATTGCTGTTTGAGAGATATATGGCAGCAATGGATGAATCAAACAGAGAGGTTAGATATGCCATCATTATTACTCACTCTTTATTTACGCAAGTATATAAATACATAATTTTATTTCTCACTAATTTTGCTTTGCAGTTATGACACATTATACAACATAGTCAGAGCATTTATATGGCATTGTTTTTGCATTGTTCAGTGAACTATTTAATTTAATCATCAATCAGGTCCCAGCTTCCCCTTCTCCTGTCACTTTAAGCAGTGGGAGTGAGCTCTCGGATTTCAGCGACTCCGAATCAGAGACTGGGACAGACTTCAGAGCATTGCTTCAAACTGAGCACAGGTATTAGGGAATATCTCATTTTAATACAATTTATACAGATTTTAAATTAATAGTTCACCCAAAAATGAAATGAATTCTTTCATCATTTATTCACCCTCCTGCAGGTGAATACATTTACATTTTTGGTTGAACTATCACTTTAAAACTGATGTGTGTAATTTCTGTTCCAATAACATCACTAAAGATAAAAAGAATAATAATAATGGGCCTGTCCCAATACCCACATTTGCTGTCTTTGCACTTGAACACTTGTCTTAACGTATTTCCTGTATTTGACCCAAGTGGTCAAGTGGGTGTGAACAAGTATGCGCAGAACTTTTTATTACCTGATGGAACACACTACATCATGCTGTAAATCATAGTGCTGTAAAGATGTAAGTGACATTTTTTTGTATTTTTTTTTTTTACAAAGCTTTTTGAATTCAGTTATTTGCACTTTAAAATAAACATTATTTTCAGAATTTTTGTGGTGACTCAAATTAAAGGTATAGTTCACCCAAAAATTAAAATGACACCATGATTTACTCGCCCTCAAGCTATCCTACTGTAGGTGTATATGACTTTCTTCTGTCAGACGAATGCAATTGGAGTTATATTAAAAAATGTCTGGGTCTTCCAAGCTTTATAATGGCAGTGAATGGTGGTCGAGATTTTTAAGTCCAAAAAAGTGCAACCATCCATCATAAAAAGTGCTCCACAAGGCTCCGGGGGGTTAATAAAGGTCTTCTGAAGCGAAGTGATGCATTTGTGTAAGAAAAATATTCATATTTAAAATTTTATAAACCGTTATCTCTAGCTTCCGCTAACTGTCATGTGCGCATTCATGAGAGAGTGTTGTTCCAGTGGATGACGTAAGGACGTAGGCATAGCGTAAGCTGCGGTGAGAATGTGCTAGTCTCGTGAGAACCAAGTTTTGTATACAGCAAAGGAAAACCAGTCTCCTCTTGGCTTATATTGAAATCCTCTGACATTTTTCTTTACAAATCCTTGTTTTGTACTTCAAATTCGTGACCAGTGTTTTGTTTTGCTCTCTCCTCTGCACTTCCGTGTTTGTCACTTCCTACATCATCCACTTCCTACGTAATTTATTTTGCTTCAAAATCTCGACCACCATTCACTACCATTATAAAGCTTGGAAGAGCCAGGACATTTTTTAACATAACTCCGATTGTATTCATCTAAAAGAAGTCATATACACCTAGGATGGCTTGAGGGTGAGAAAATTATGGGATAATTTACATTTTTGGGTGAACTATGCCTTTAAGTGATAAAAAGCAGTTGCAAATATTTTACAAAAATATGCATACTTATCTCTGCAACAATTAAATTTGCAACACTTTTTTTTACTACCAAATTATGTAATATCAAAGTAATTTAACTAGCACTGGAAAGTTTTACTAGGCTTGACCCTGAACATAGTGTGTTACACTTAGCCTCAAATACCACACTAAAGCGGTATTAGAGATTTAATGTGCATCAAGGGCACTGAGCTTTAGCTTTTTTTCAGATCTGGGGCAGTCTTTTGCACTTATTTCCTGTTGCATATACGCATTCTCAAGTGGCCAAGATAATAATTGTGGGTACTGGGACAGGCCCAATGATTGTTTCCAAAAGGTTTTTTCAAACACTCCCCCATCTGTCACTGGTCAAAAACAGAGTCCCACCCTCAAATGAACACCAATGGTTGAACATGTTCTGTGAAAGGCTTCTCAAACAGAAAAATCTTACTTTAATTCAAACTTTACATTTAAATGTCATCAACAATTTTGAATTGTTTCATGTCAAAGGTAAATTTCACACTTGGTTGGTTTGGTTCGATTAAAACATGTGATTGCTCTAGTGTGGTTCATTTGAAAAAGTATGAATGCTGCCATACGAACCTTGATACACACCAAACAAGAGGACCGATTCCTCCTGAAAAGGTGTGCATTGGTGCACTTCCAAACAAACTCTGGTGCAGTTTCATTGAAATATTATCGCAATGCAGACCAAATACATCTAAACAAAACAAGAACAGGATGTGTATCCTTATGCCTTTTATGTTGTATCTTTGGGTTCAGTTTAAAAAAATGACAGTGTGAACGCTAAGCAAACTAGGACTAAATGTATAATTTTAATTTTTTTTGGGTCCAGACCAAAAGAACCAAGAGAACCAAACTACAATTGTAAACACATCCTAAGACACATTGCGACTGTCTTTGTGGTATTCCTGATCATAACAAAATCTTTCACTGTTTTGATAGGAATAACGAGATGGAAATCCCTATAAATGAACTCCGTCACATCACACACAATGTCACTTCTTGGTCACAGTCTCATTCAGAACCATTCAGTCAAGAGGTCATCTCCACAAAACTCAATCCTGCAGACATGCTCAATACAATGAGTGAATGGACCCAGATTACAGATCAGAGGTCATTCATAGCAGCAACTCCTCAAACAGACTTAACAACCTGTGGAACTCAAAGAACTGAGCCATCCACCAGCTTTAACACTGATCTCACCCACGCTGCATGCTTAAACTATCCCATCCGCCTAATACAGGAGCTGAGGCCAAGTATGAAGCATCTGGAGTGTGCAGAAAACCAAGATGTCAGTCCTGCTGCCACAGAACACAACTCTATCATCCCCAGCACAGTCTGCTACACTGTCGAAGATCCTTATTTTGGTCCTGAGTCTCAACCGGTTAACAACAATCACAGTGTTATGGACTCTATAATTCATGAAGCATCGATGGAGAATCCCTGTTTCACAATACCTAGTTTAACCCTTAATAATCAGGTGTTAGAACTGCCAAAACATGACTGCAATGACAAAGGTATGAAAACCTATGGCTATTTTAGCAACTGATTTCTGAAAACTATTAATGATGCATCACTTACGATAATTTCCTCTGTTATAATCTGTATAAAGGTGCAAATAAACCTTCATCTGATGAAGACACTCCTCCTCCTTTGCCAGAGCGAACCCCAGAGTCATTTATACTGGCAGAGGAAATGAACGGTTAGTCCAACTTAAGGTCTAAATGTTTATCCTCCCCATGCTATTTTAGTTGTATTTTATATACTATTACAGTATTTTTATTAATATCTTGAACTGGCTTTTATTTTTATATTTCAGTTTTCATTTTTATATTAGTTTAATTTTATGTGCTCTTGTCATTTTTAGTTTTAAAAATGACAGTTTTGAAACCAAAATGAAAGTATTAGTTTCAGTAATTTCGTAACACTTAAAGCCTTTGTGTATAATGCATCATTAAGGTATTCATAATAAACTGAAGTGCATTATATCTTTACATAAATAATTGTAAACAAAATTAAAACGCATTATAATATTTGCAGATTCCACTGTTTATCATGTGTTTTAATGCTTTCTAAAGGTCTTAAAATTAAGTATTATTATGTTTTATAACTGGTTACAATTATATATGAAATCATGCATCATGCAATGCATTATATAGGCTTCATGAATAGTGTTATCGCAATTTTAGTTCTTTTTTTATATCTAATATTTAAATATTCTGTTATTTTAACTTTATTTCAGTCACTGAAAATGATTTTAATAACAGATTTGTGTTTATTTATTAGTTATAGTAACAATAAATAGGGCTGCACGATAAATCGCATGCGATATTTAACGCGCATCTTATCAGTAAAGCCGGTTCTGTAATCAGCGGTAATTATCCATCACCTGCGTGCTTTCACATTGAGCAGCATTAACTACACAGAGCCGTTGTTCACTGACGAGCTGCGCAAAAAATCGCGGATGGAGAATTACCGCTGATTACAGAACCGGCTTTACTGATAAGATGCGCGTTAAATATCGCATGCGATTTATCGCGCAGCCCCAAACAACACTGATTCTCACTTACATTAACTGACATTTCAAGCCATACAACATATACAAATTGGTCCAGTACATTTTCTATTAACTTAAAGAAAGTAACAAAATTTTTTTAAATCTACATCACAATATATGGTCTTGTTTCCAGATATCAGTGAAAACACTGAGATGTTGACATTGGTGATCCCAACCAGCTCAGAATCTGAGAGCATCAATAAAGGTGAGAATTATGCACACTTGAAAATTTGTGTATATATTTGATGGACAGCACCTGTAAATGTTCCCGTTTTCTCTAAAAAGATAGCCCTCCTTCACCTGTGCCCCCACTGCCTGAGAGAACTCCAGAGTCTTTTGAAATGGCCATAGATGAGGGTACGACAGTGATGGGCAGGGATGAATCTATAACAAATGTCATGTCCTCACTTCTTTGCACCTTATCAAACTGTCATCTAATTTTCAACAGATTTGGTACAAAACATAACACAGGAAAAGCCACAGGATGTTGTAATGAGAGTTGGGAAATCTCTAGAATGGTCTGGGCAAACAAATGAAGCTCAGACAGACATGAAGCGGTCTTGGTCCAGAAGCAAGGTGAGAAGATGCAGGATGTACAGCCTAATAAATCATTTCATCATATTAATAGAACACACCAACCTAAACAATATAATCATAAATAAAATTATTTTTTCAGAGCTTAAAACTTAGAATGTCACTTCCTGGTAAGTTCGTCATATATATTTAGGATTTCAAAGTCATAGATAAGACAGCAGTAAACCAGCAAGAAATTAATTCTGGCTACATTGTTGACAACTTCCTCTTTTTTGCTGCAGCATCATCATCTGCTCCACTCAGTCCTATTCTGATCACAAGTCACAGTCCTCCTCCCCTACTGTACAAACAACCTCAGGGTAAGACTTAACAGGAATAGTGTATAGTACAAATTTAACTTTGAATATACTCTGCAGAAATTCAGTTATATACTGGTGTTAAAGCTAGGTGACATTAAGCAAGTGAAAACATACTATATTTACACATGCATATTTAAGGCAATTTTAAAATGCATCTACCTTCAACAATGACTACAAAAACTGACAGTATAACAATGCAAACAAAATACCATACAAATCTAGAATTTTGGGAGTCGATTCACTTGTGAAGGGAAGCCAAGTGACGAAACCTTATGTAGCATACAACATTAATATCTGAGCTGATTGCTAGCTGAGGTGGTCGCTCAAAATGAATATACTTTATCGTCACATATTTCATGATTAATGCCTGTCCTTGTGTTCACTTACCTCTTGTTTCAAAGATAGGCGTCGTGCTGTTCAATTATTGTTTAGCCGCCTTTGTATAGAAGCATTGGTGTTGTGAACTCCTGAGCAATCTTTTAGTGGACGACAATGACTCAATGAGTCAATGACTTACATAAATAGACACTCACTGGTCACCACCTACTGGTATTTAATAATGTAATTTACAGAAAAAGTCACCAAATGAATCAGTAAACGAATCCAAACGAGTCTTTTTATTGAATAACATTCACGAGAATGTATCAGAATTAATCAAATTAATCAGAATCAAATTTTTCCAATTCAGTTTTCCAATTCAACTCTTAATTCCTAACGCCTCGTCATGGAAGAATTGATTCTTTCTGGGATTGACTCCCAGATCTAGAGCTCTGCAGAATAATTTTTGGTTGCAAATTGTACATTTTAGATTTTAGTCTCATGCCTACATTTTTGGTTATCAAGTTATCAATCAAAAACGGATTGACAGAAACATTTAAAGCATCAAATATATCCACACATAATTCATAATTGATTCTTAGGACATTTTAAATTTAAAGTAGAATTTCAAGTGGCTTAGAGGTTAATGGCAATACTGAGGATACATGTTTGTAACTTTCTTTCCATATTATATACTTGTTCTAAAACAACTAGGCGTTTAAGGAAGTTCTGTCAGTGTCATTTTGGTTGATTGTCTATTTTTTACTTCCTTTTTTTAACTTTAGAATCTCTACACACCCCAACACCACGTGAGCAGGCATTTAACTCAGTTCCTGGGACAGGTAGGCCTACTGTGCATCACAAATTACCGCTGATTACAGAACCGGCTTTACTGATAAGATGCGCGTTAAATATCGCATGCGATTTATCGTGCAGCCCCAAACAACACTGATTCTCACTTACATTAACTGACATTTCAAGCCATACAACATATACAAATTGGTCCAGTACATTTTCTATTAACTTAAAGAAAGTAACAAAATTTTTTTAAATCTACATCACAATATATGGTCTTGTTTCCAGATATCAGTGAAAACACTGAGATGTTGACATTGGTGATCCCAACCAGCTCAGAATCTGAGAGCATCAATAAAGGTGAGAATTATGCACACTTGAAAATTTGTGTATATATTTGATGGACAGCACCTGTAAATGTTCCCGTTTTCTCTAAAAAGATAGCCCTCCTTCACCTGTGCCCCCACTGCCTGAGAGAACTCCAGAGTCTTTTGAAATGGCCATAGATGAGGGTACGACAGTGATGGGCAGGGATGAATCTATAACAAATGTCATGTCCTCACTTCTTTGCACCTTATCAAACTGTCATCTAATTTTCAACAGATTTGGTACAAAACATAACACAGGAAAAGCCACAGGATGTTGTAATGAGAGTTGGGAAATCTCTAGAATGGTCTGGGCAAACAAATGAAGCTCAGACAGACATGAAGCGGTCTTGGTCCAGAAGCAAGGTGAGAAGATGCAGGATGTACAGCCTAATAAATCATTTCATCATATTAATAGAACACACCAACCTAAACAATATAATCATAAATAAAATTATTTTTTCAGAGCTTAAAACTTAGAATGTCACTTCCTGGTAAGTTCGTCATATATATTTAGGATTTCAAAGTCATAGATAAGACAGCAGTAAACCAGCAAGAAATTAATTCTGGCTACATTGTTGACAACTTCCTCTTTTTTGCTGCAGCATCATCATCTGCTCCACTCAGTCCTATTCTGATCACAAGTCACAGTCCTCCTCCCCTACTGTACAAACAACCTCAGGGTAAGACTTAACAGGAATAGTGTATAGTACAAATTTAACTTTGAATATACTCTGCAGAAATTCAGTTATATACTGGTGTTAAAGCTAGGTGACATTAAGCAAGTGAAAACATACTATATTTACACATGCATATTTAAGGCAATTTTAAAATGCATCTACCTTCAACAATGACTACAAAAACTGACAGTATAACAATGCAAACAAAATACCATACAAATCTAGAATTTTGGGAGTCGATTCACTTGTGAAGGGAAGCCAAGTGACGAAACCTTATGTAGCATACAACATTAATATCTGAGCTGATTGCTAGCTGAGGTGGTCGCTCAAAATGAATATACTTTATCGTCACATATTTCATGATTAATGCCTGTCCTTGTGTTCACTTACCTCTTGTTTCAAAGATAGGCGTCGTGCTGTTCAATTATTGTTTAGCCGCCTTTGTATAGAAGCATTGGTGTTGTGAACTCCTGAGCAATCTTTTAGTGGACGACAATGACTCAATGAGTCAATGACTTACATAAATAGACACTCACTGGTCACCACCTACTGGTATTTAATAATGTAATTTACAGAAAAAGTCACCAAATGAATCAGTAAACGAATCCAAACGAGTCTTTTTATTGAATAACATTCACGAGAATGTATCAGAATTAATCAAATTAATCAGAATCAAATTTTTCCAATTCAGTTTTCCAATTCAACTCTTAATTCCTAACGCCTCGTCATGGAAGAATTGATTCTTTCTGGGATTGACTCCCAGATCTAGAGCTCTGCAGAATAATTTTTGGTTGCAAATTGTACATTTTAGATTTTAGTCTCATGCCTACATTTTTGGTTATCAAGTTATCAATCAAAAACGGATTGACAGAAACATTTAAAGCATCAAATATATCCACACATAATTCATAATTGATTCTTAGGACATTTTAAATTTAAAGTAGAATTTCAAGTGGCTTAGAGGTTAATGGCAATACTGAGGATACATGTTTGTAACTTTCTTTCCATATTATATACTTGTTCTAAAACAACTAGGCGTTTAAGGAAGTTCTGTCAGTGTCATTTTGGTTGATTGTCTATTTTTTACTTCCTTTTTTTAACTTTAGAATCTCTACACACCCCAACACCACGTGAGCAGGCATTTAACTCAGTTCCTGGGACAGGTAGGCCTACTGTGCATCACATACTCCAGTGTGTAACTGTTCAATTTACAATCTCCAACATATTTTCGCTGATTCAAATATAGTCTACACAACTCACATTACGTTTTGTTTCATAAAGAAAGTTTAACTCCACCACTTCCTGAAAGAACTCCAGAGTCTTTCATTTTTCACACGGAGAAAGGTGCAGTATACACAGAACTTACAGTATACAGAAAAACTTCATCTACATTTATTAACAAAGCTGAAAAATCTATTTTTTCGTTAAAGTGGCCCACAGCAGCGCCCCCTGTCAGCCAGCTGAGGCAGAGCAGCAGAGACTGAGAGTGGGCACGTCTTCTGAATGGTCAGGCAGCTCCCAGCCCAGATCATTCCTTGATCATTCTTGGAGCCGAAGCAAGGTTACTTTGCATTTACCTTTATACTATTGCTACATACTTTATACTCACTATATACTAAAAGCGAATTTTGTCAACATTTAGGAGTAAAGCATATAGACATGGACTAGAAGAAACAAACCTCTAATTTAAAGGGGTCATATGATGCAATTTCATTTTTTCCTTTCTCTTTGGAGTGTTACAAGCTCTTGGTGCATAAAGAAGATCTGTAAAGTTGCAAAGACTAAAGTCTCAAATCCAAAGAAATATTCTTTATAAGAGTTAAGAGTTAAGAGTTAACCACGCCTACCTAAAACGGCTCGTTCTAACACACCTACCGTGGATGAAGCAGAGTCCAGCCCGGAGTCGTCACGTGGTTGCCGCAAGCCCACCGGCCGCTCCTTCGTCGAATACGCCAGCCGCGCAGTTCTCAAGCCCGCCCGCCGCCGCTCACTCAGGCCCGCCGCCCTCCGCTCACTCTAGCCGCCGGCCTCTGCTCACTCTAGACTACAATGCCAGCTGTTCTGACTCACAGACTGTAAGTACGTTTTTCATATTTAAAGGATTTGCCACTGATGCGTTACACAAAATAATGTTCTTTTTAACAACATCATATGACCCCTTTAAGCTGTACAGAAATGCTTTTTCCAATTGTATGATCAATGCTTGACCAAAATGTGTCATTTTATAACAGAGCGTCAGAGCAAAAAGTTCAAAACAAGGTAGGCTGGTGTTTCCATTGTGTCCTCCCACACCTCAGTCACTAGTGTCATTACAACATAACATGTACAAGCAAATTTACCCTCTCTAGTGCACAGCAGTGTAGTTTGTCACTGTGCGACAGAGATAAAGAGGCCGCACTATTATTGGATCTATGTGTGCACAGCTGTGTTTAATTTTACAGAGTCTCTATCTGTGGCTCCGCTGACTCTGCCTGTCGCTGTAACCATAGCAACTGGGGGCCAAGGTGAGTGACAGCATGAATCCCTTAACGGTGATTGAAGTCAGTTCATGAAACTGCATAACCCTTACTACATAACCTTAGTTTAGCTTGCCCTGTGGCTAATACAGTAGAGCACCAGACGGCACTCAGCAGCCAGCCGGCAGCAACGGGACCAACAGAGAACCAGTCGGACAAGGGGGGAGAGAAAACTTCACTGGTCAGCAAGGCCAGGACCAAGGTTCACCTTTTAAAGTCTCTGTATTTGTTACATGTAAAGTGCATGGCATAATAAGCATGTAAAATTTAGGTTACTGATGGCAAATTTATTTTGTATTATATGTTTCCCACCGAACCCACATACTGAAAATAACCTGCCTTGAATGCACTTTAAAGGGGCCGTAAACACAGAGCGTACTTGTATTCCATTGCACAGCTTTTCCATTGTTTTTTTTTTTTTCAAACGCCATGTCAATTTAAGGAAGTTTTTCTTTTAAAAACGCGCTCCCTACCTCGCATTTCTAAACACCAAAACTGATTAGGGGCAGTTCATACACAACACGTTTTTGCATTCAACCATGCTTACTATGATTTACAAAGCTACGAGAATACTTTTTGTGCACAATGAAAACAATAACATGTTTATGTTCAGTAGACAGCGCGTGCATACTGAACGCAGCGCTGATTACGTTGATTACGTTTTGGGGTACTCTCCAAAATGGCAGAAGACGGTAACTCTGGGAGAAGAATTGTTGATTAAATTATTATTGTTTTCTTTGTGCACAAAAAATATTTTCGTAGCTTCGTAAAATTATGGTTGAACCACTGATGTTACATGGACTATTTTACCAATGTCCTTGCTACATTTCTGGACCTGGGAACACTACAGTTGCATTGCTGTCTACAGAGGGTCAGAGCTCTCAGATTTGATCAAAAATATGTTAATTTGTGTTCCGAAGATGAACGAAGGTCTTATGGGTTTGGAACGACATGAGGGTGAGTAATTAATGACAGAATTTTCATTTTTGGGTGAACTAAGCCTTTAAGGGCCGTTCACACAGAACACATTTTTGCATTCCACTGCGCTGCTTTTCCATCATCCTTATACAGTATGTAAACATGCGCTAGGCAGATATGTTTGATGCATAACTGAAGTTAAAAGAAGTTGAACTTTTAAAAAACACGTCTTAAGACAGTTTTCTCTCTGTAAAAAAACACATTTTGTGTGAATGGCCCCAAAATGGCCTTTAACACAAAACGTTTTTACATCCCACTGCATAGTTTTTCTATGCAAGAGTGCTAGACAGATGTTTTTGACCATTGTCCCATACGCCAAATAAAAGAAATACTTCGGCGCAGATGGCCTCATTTTTTATTTGATAAAAGCGAATATTATAAATGTCAATACATATTTTCTTTTCTTACAGAGTATTAAATTTTTGAAAGGAAAACAGAAGCGTATGTATAATAACCACTTACTACTAATTCTATTAAAATAAACATGCAAGTCAAAGGACAAATAAGCTGCTGTGTGTGGCTTGAACATCATGTAACTGTCATTTGCAGAAAAAATGGCCCCACCTCCGATCCCGCCCCCAGCCCCACCTTCAGGCCAGTCTCCAGCCCCGCCTCAGTCTGCTCCACCACCCTATGGTGCTGCTGTTGGTTTCTTATTTTGTAAGATATCGCCCCCCTTTTAATATATTTTTAAAGGACCAAATACAGTATGATTCCAAACTGATGTTCTGAGAGTTTAAAAGCTGCCACAAGATGGAGCTACTCTATTTCATATTTCTTCAGTTCTTGTTGATTCCTGGCCTGTACATGACATAGTAACCCCTTTTCTTACTCCACAGCTTTTGGATCTCGTTTTGGAAAGCCAAAAGGCCCACGAAATAAGCCAGGAACATGGGTCTAGTTCATGCTGAAGGTGAAAGAAAAGGAAAACAGCCTCACAGGACAGTTCAAAAGAGGATTTATTGAGCAAAGTTTTCTTTCACTGTGGTTTTTGAAGGATAGAAGCACAACAACAGACCTCACTCAATAGATGGACATTTATAAAGATTGTACTTTTGTCAATGACTTTGACAATTTGTAAAGGTATAATGCAAGCGAATTGCCTTTTTAGACTTTAAATATTGAAGCGTGTTGCAACTTTATGCAACTAAAATGTATATAAAATGTAACTAAAGACAAGATAATAAAGGGGATGAATGTGCTGAAAAGTAGATACTTCTGTAATCTCATAGGTAACATTTTAATGTATTTTATAATATATAGCGCTGCAGGTAACCATGGCCAATCAAGCTTTTCTATGTCACATAATATTGGACTTAGTAAGCGCATTTGGTGCCATGTCTATCTGAAAGGGATGAAAATGACAGAAGATTGTGAATATCTGTTGTCATTTTGTTTTGTGACAGTATATAACTCTGCCTTTTCTTATTTGTATATTTTCAATTTCTGATGCAGTGAAACGCTTGGTACACTCATAAAATGGTTTATTTAAAAAAATACAGGAAAAAGTCTATGCATTCCATTGCATTTTTACACAATTGAAAAGATCCACATGACAGTTCTATTAAATGTAACTTAGCATTTACAAAACATTACTTTGACTATGTTCGTAATTGACCATCTAATTAGTCCTTAAAAATCAATGAAATCTAAAACCTTTATACAAATATCAAACAGAGCAAATAATGAATCAAACACACAGAGCATGCCTTGATCCCTAAGTGGATTTTTCCTATATTACAAACGACCATCGAAACCTGATCAACACACACACACACACACAAAAAAAAAAAAAACTACC
>NW_015554060.1:72176-77308 GCF_001515605.1 Sinocyclocheilus anshuiensis
ATCAACACACACACACACACACACAAACACACACAAAAAAAAAAAACTAGCTGCCAAAATTCAGAAGAAACATAGAACACTAAACATCATGTTTATTTCAATATAACATGAAACCGTAAGGTATAAAAGCATTATTGTGTGATGCTGAGTGGAAAACATGTCTGAAACTGTATAAATGGGAAGAGTCATCTTAATGGATTGGTGTTAAAGACACCAATAAAGACATCAAGAATTTTAAGTATTCTGGGTGAAATAATGAAATGATCTTTTCTTTCACTACGCAAAATTGTTAATCTACAGAATCTGTAACTGAGGAAATGCCATTGAGTAGTATAGGGAAAATTAT
This sequence comes from Sinocyclocheilus anshuiensis, assembly GCF_001515605.1. NCBI lineage: Eukaryota > Metazoa > Chordata > Actinopteri > Cypriniformes > Cyprinidae > Sinocyclocheilus > Sinocyclocheilus anshuiensis. The sequence goes on from NW_015554060.1 coordinate 72,523, forward strand.
TTTTGTTTAGGCTTTCACACCTGCCTATATATTCCTAACCCTAATTTTAAAACACTGGGAAATATAGGAAGCAGATTTGATTCATATTGCACGATTTTGAATTCTCTATAGGTCATTTACCACAAATTTTTCTTTATTTTGTTGGCATTTGGTGACCAATAAAATGGTAAAAAGTAGAATTTGTATCACAGAGTAAGCATGACTTTTTATGATAATAAATCCCCAATCTTTACTTATTGCCAGACTTTATGAAATTCCATCACAATTAATGCTTTGTACAACTTGAATAACATCAATTAGCTTAATAGCAGACAATTAAAGACTCAATAAAAGGCACTCATTTATAGAGGATGCATTTGATTAAGGAAAGCCATCAGATCATTTTGTTGAAACCATAATCACTGCAGACTGATTGGCTTGCTGGTGTGAATTTACATTCAAATCAGTCATTAGCAATACTTGGCATCAACAGAGAAGCACAACTACTGCCCATAACCCTTTCAAAAACACTAAATGCCTGCTTTAAGACTTAATCCCATTCAAAAGAAACATGTCAACATGTGCAAAAACATTACTGACACGCAACTACACTCAGAAGTGAAAGCTATATTGCAGTCATCCAACTATCTGGGTTAGTCACCCTAGAATGCTTATCATAAATTACTAAGGACAACTTCAGTTCAAACACATAGGAAACAAGTGTTATGCAATAGCACTGGACATGAGCCTTCTGCAGCTGCTACTATACTCATAAATAATATCAAATGCTTTTTTGAAGGAGAAAAATTTGGGTAGCAGATTATGGGAAGAGCAACATATAATAACGGTTTTCTTGTAGAAGAAAAACAGGAGTTTATTCATGCCTTGTTAATGTATATTACTGAGTTAATTCATATTTGCACTGACTGATTTTCTGAAAAAAATCAATCAACAAATGCTTAAAACGGCCAAAGCATCAAGATTAGTCATTTGGGACATTTTTTAAAAGTGGTGACAAGGAGACAAAAAAAAAAAAAATTTCCAAGAAAATCAAAGTATGATTTAAAAAGATCTTTCCATTGTGACTCTAAAACTACTCTGATAGTATAAGCAGAATTGTGTAAAATCTGAATGGAAGCTTGTTTAGATGATCCATCTGAATCAAGATACGATTCGAATTCATACGAACACATGTCAGAATTATAGATTGCTATACAACTTTAAAGTAAAGTAGAAGTAGACTTGACCAAATGAAAAGGCATCAGAATGTTGCCCCTGAGTGTAGGTTTGGTTATTTACATTTCTATCTAATTTTCTGCTAACATCCGGACTTGATGGAATATGTCTTCCTAGCAAACAATAAAAACATAAAAAAGCACAACAGCTTCTGCACACAATACAGAGAGAAAACAAACATGACAAATTAATTCATGACCATGATCTTAAAAGATTGACTATTCTGGACAAAAATAAATAATTAAAATGAACAAACAAATGAACAACCCTCTTGTGGAGGCTAAATCCTATTTCCTGCATACATTAGAAGTAATGCACAAGTTCCTCTTTGATAATTACTGCTATTAGTCATTCAAAAAATAATTAATTTTCCTTCAAGCGAACCAGAGAAAGATAAAAGAAAAAGCAAATATCTCTCACTTTAAATCGATACCTACTCGCTAGTCTAGCTTAAATACGTCAAATATTTCAGTGACATTACACCATGGAGAAAAAAATAAGACTATTGTTCTCTTTTAAGATATGATTGCTGCTCTCCACTTGTGACAGGCACTTTTTTCCTTGTTTTTGTCTGTAAAAACCAATTAGCAGATCAACATGATGCAAATGACGGTCTGGGAAACAACGTGAAAAGTCCCTCTTGAGAGATAGTTCGTCTCATTTATAATAATAATAATATATAAACAAATATAAAACAATACTGAGTAATCAGCAAAAATATATTTTAAATTAAATACTTTGGCTGAGAAAAACCTAAAAAGTACTCACGGGGTCATTTCCTTAACCAAAAGCTAAAAAAGGAAAATATACAGTCTTCATTTTTAGGCAAAGTCCAGATATTCCTTTTTTTACAATGTGGAATGTCAGTCAAGTCTGTTAGGCGAAATAAAACCCCATCCCTCTGCAAAAGGAAGGATTTGGAAGTCATTTGGGGAAATCCGTCGGCCTGCTGCCGTCGAGTGAGGAGTCTGATGCAGGCTCGGCGGGAGCCTGTGGAAGCATTTGCTCTGGTGTGGGCGAGGACAGAGGGCAGGGTGCTGGGACAGGAGCGGCGGAAACAGTGTGGGTGGATTTAGCCGGTTGTGGAGGCACGGGCTGCGGCTCTCTGGGTGGCGTTGCGGGTCTCTGGAAAACCAGTTCGTCCATTTTGGCCACTCCGCCTTGTGCCGTGTCCACTTGTAGCCGGGCGCAAGAGGTGACTTTGGTGTCCAGGTGAACAGGGGATGAAGAGGGGGGAGGACATGAAGTGGAGCACAGGTCCTTGGTCTTAATGTCCTTCGATTCCTCCTCTTCTTCCTCGGAGTAGTACTGCTTTAGACGGATGTGCCATGCGAGGCTGCACACGGCCGAGACAGTCTTGAACTGGTGGATCACGTTGCGAGGGATGAAGTAGATGTCGTCGTCACAGAGCTGCATGCGAACATAGCGGATGCCTTCTCGCCGTAACTGGTTGAGTTTGGCGTCGTCTACCCACTGGACACACTGTATAGAGAGGGGTATTATGGGAATGCTGACCTATTTTATACCCGTCTACCTGTATATCATCTCCACACCTGTTCAGGATCATGAATAAGTTACTGCTTACCCAACACCACATGGCATTAGACTGTGATCTTAAACTAAATATAAATTATGCATTAGAAAAAACGAAATTCATTATACAAAAAAGTAGCTCCACTTATACAGTATATGCTGGTTTTTCAGACAATGTTTTTAACACTTGCTTTGACTTCCTTTGAAACTATAATAATTTTTTGGAGGAAAAAAATACATATAATGGGCCTCATCTACGAAATGATCGTACGACCATTTTGTCCATATTGAAACTTGGAATTTATCAATATGGACGTGAGCGGTGGCTACGATCAAATCTCACGTCTGGTCTTAGCTCGTGTACGCAAGTCTTTTAGTTACCTGAACTTGCGCTTTTATTTCGTTTTTATTTTCCTGACCGTCAAACGAAGCTCATTAGTCGATTCGTTAACCAGTAAGATTAGAATGTCTTTTTTTGTTTTGTTTTATACAGGGCTTAGGGCTGGACAATAATTCAATATCAATATGTATCGCGATATAATTTTTTCTCAATAATTTCTTCAGTGTCACATGATCCAGAAATCATTCTAATATGGCGATTTGCTGATTATCAATATTTAAAACAGTTGAGTACATTTTTCAGGATTCTTTGATGAATAGAAAGATCCAAAGATCAGCATTTATCTGAAACAAAAAGCTTTTGTAACATTATACACTATACCATTCAAAAGCTTGGAGTCAGTATGATTTTTTATTTTTTTTGGAAAGAAATGATAGAAATTAATACTTTTATTTAGCAACGATGCTTTAAATTGATCAAAAGTGATGATAAAGACATGTATAATGTTACAAAAGATTTCCATTTCAGATAAATGCTGTTCTTCTGAGCTTTCTGTTCATCAAAGAAACCTGAAAAAATTATACTCCGCTGTTTTCAACATAATAATAAATGATTTTTGCAAATCAGAATATTAGAATTACTTCTGAAGGATCATGTGACTTGAGTAATGATGCTAAAAATATAGCTTTGAAATCACATGAATAAATTACATTTTAAAATATTTTCAAATAGAAAACAGTTATTTTAAATAGTAAAAATATTTCAAAATGTTACTGTTTTTGCTGTATTTTGGATCAAATAAATGCAGGCTTGGTGAGCAGAAGATAATTCTTTCAAAACATTAAAAATCTTACCGTTCAAAAACTTTTGACTGGTAGTGTATGTTAGCCTATAGTTATAGCCTAAATATATTAATATTAATTAGGTGAGTCTGAGACGATTATTTGACAGTGATTTCACATTTCTTGTTTGTATGAAGGCTAAATACAAATTAAAGGTGAACATTAATTTATTTGTGCATTTTTTTTTCCTTCTAAAATATTATATGGTTTTATATGAGGTGTCATAGACTTGGCAAATTAATTTTTCATAAGTTTGTATGCACAGACATCTGTTGTGGGCGTTCTTGGCAGTTTTTGACAGTGATTTCACATTTCTTGTTTGTATGAAGGCTAAATACAAATTAAAGGTGAACATTAATTTATTTGTGCATTTTTTTTTCCTTCTAAAATATTATATGGTTTTATATGAGGTGTCATAGACTTGGCAAATTAATTTTTCATAAGTTTGTATGCACAGACATCTGTTGTGGGAATTCTTGGCAGTTTTTATGAGGCTTTTTTAATAGTGTTCATATCGATATCGGAATTCCATCGTATCGACTGAAATTAAGAAATATACCGTGATATAAATTTTGGCCATATCGTCCAGCCCTAACAGGGCTTTAGCTTTATATGCGCGAATAGCAATGTAAACAAGACCATGAGGATTCAATCATCGCATAATGCACCTGCAGCGCTTCTGTGAAAGGAGAAAAACAGAAATTAAGTCTATAAAAGGAATAAAATAAATGATCACACAAAATATATAATAGACTATAATATAATTAACAGATTAACAAAAGGAAAAAAAAAACACTGTGCAACAAGTATAGGCTACACTCGTTTTTGTGACACTCTTAATGCATTTTTTTTTTTT
>NW_015554060.1:77415-77809 GCF_001515605.1 Sinocyclocheilus anshuiensis
AAAAAAACACTGTGCAACAAGTATAGGCTATGCTCGTTTTTGTGACACTCAATGCATTTGATTTTTCTTTATATCTTTATTTGATTTAATCCATCTGATTGCACAGGCGCCTCACGCACACACACACAACATTAGTTCTACCGTTGCCTGACATTTCAGCCATTCATCATCAATCTAAAATGCAGTCAACCAAACATAAAAGTTACACTGTTTATTTGAAAAGGTCCGCAGCGTGCAGCGCCTAAAAAAACATTTTTGCGCATGTGAAGGACTTTACACGGATATTAGAACATAAGTGAAGTATAAAGCCATGTTTAGGCTACAAAATGAATAATAGTTATGCAAACAAATGTTACAAATATGGCAAAAATGGAAACATTTGGATTCTTGTGGT
>NW_015554060.1:78288-105866 GCF_001515605.1 Sinocyclocheilus anshuiensis
TGTTGTAGAGTGAGGGGAACTAAATAGGCTGTTTATATTTACCAGTATTTTAATATACATATAAATGACAAATTAATGTAGCCTAATTGTTTGCAATTACAAGGTTAACGGGTGTTTTTTGGAGTAAGATCAATTTCTCTTTCATGAGATTACTTCCTCTTTTTGGTCGGGTTTCGTTTCTCCATGTTGTAAACTCTAGGGGCGAGGCTTCTAAACCAAGGTGTTTTTAGGGGCGTGATATTCAAATGACGATTGTTTTCTGCCGCCACATTTATCAACGTGCGATCACTCGTACGATGAGATTGGCAGCATATGAACGTTTCATGAATCACACGTGAACTCTGTCGTAAGTTGATTTGTGCGCACGGATCTGCGCTCGTTTCTATGTTAGATTGATAAATGAGGCCCAATGTCTTGTTTGAAAAGTGTATAAAAGCTTAATCAAAAATTACCTTCAGTCTATGGCTGAATCACAGCAAGTGATATTCAACACATGTGATATTCCATAAATGTTACTTATTATTTTTGCCAGCTCTTATACTTCAATTTAATTGACAAATAAGTCTTTTAAAATAAATGAAATAAATTAAAAAGTAAAGCTGTTGACTACACAAGTGTTGTCACAACACCTTGAAAAAGTTTCAATGTTCAATATTATTATTTTTGATATCATGGGAAGAAATTGACAACATTAACAGCATAAAATTTGAACAGTATCAAAGTTAACTTAATTTCGACCATAGTCAAAAGTATTTTCTTATCAGCCAAAACTATCTGAGACTCCTCAGGAATGCTAGCACTAAGTGGGATAACAACAACAATAATAATAATAACTTTTAATCATTACTATTCATAATTATTATTAGCATTAATATTATTTCTAAGAAATATATTACTATTCCAATATAACTGAAATGTAAAATAAAAAATGTATAGTATATAAAAAAATTTGTATAGCAATTATAACATTATTTTACAAATAAAAATACAATGACTGAATTTCTTCACTGCAAGAATTAAACCCTCAAGCTTTTAAAGGGGTCATCGGATGCCCATTTTCCACAAGTTGATATGATTCTTTTGGGTCTTAATGAAAAGTCTATAACATGCTTTGTTTAAAATTTCTCAATGGTACTGTAAAACAACACCCTTTTTACCTGTTCAAAATCAGCTCTGCAGACATCAACCCGTTTTTTTTGCATGTTGCTTTAAATGCTAATGACCTCTGCTCACCCCTCCCCTCTCTTCTGTGGGGTGACGAGAAGTGCTCTGAGAGACTGTTTACTTTAGCCGCAAAACTTGCTAACTAGCACGTAATTAGGAACAGCGATTGCAAAGATTCATAAAAAAATTCACTCACTTCTGCTGTAAGTGAAGCTGAATCACGAATGATTTGCGCGAACATAGACACATTTAGGTAGATCGGGGTGCATTCCCTTCAAAAACAAACGTAATCCACTGTGTCTTCAGCGGCTCAGATGTCGGGAGTAAATTATGACTGCTATGTCCATTATCACATCCAACAACAAATCACCACAATCTCTATGGAGCCATTCTTGTCTATGTCCCTGCTCTGGCATCGAAACAATGTGCGTTTACATGCACCTTCTTAAGCCGATTATGCTTAATAAGCCAAAAACGCACTTGGTCATGTAAACTCGGTAACCCGTTTTCTTTTATCGGAGTACGGTCATAAATGGCTTAAGCATAAACCGGTCGACACGGGTAGTTTTTTGGCTCTTACCCCGATTTCGTGCGGCATGTAAACGCAATAACCCGCTTTCTGTCGGCTTATTGAAGTGCGCATTTGTGATACGTAACAGGAACACATCGTTAGTGCAGAGTTAAGCACATCTAGACGGAGCAAACGTTTCACAGTAAAGAAAGAAGGTAATATATCACAAAAGCAGACTTTTTCATGACTTAGAAAATGATAAAAATGTGTTCTCATCTCGTGCAGCAGAAGTGGTTCAGTCACAATGCTGCGTTTATAATTGCATGAGAGGATAATATATGAGCTGTAAGTTTCTCGCTGACATGTTGCAAGCGTAATTTAACATCACAACTGACAAATGTATGGAATACTCTGAGTCAGATACACAAATGATTATATTTTGACGTCACTACAGGGAAATACCTGATTTATTAATGAAGTCATGTAAACGGAGCTTACTTGCGTTGTCAGGTTACTGATGTGCATGTAAACGGGGAAAACTGGTTATTTTAATAAGCTGATATTTGTGAGTTATCAGCTTACTGGTGTGCATGTAAACGTGCTCTTTATTGGTGGTCGGACTGTTACAGCTCACTCAGGGCGTCTAAGGTAAAACGGCCGTGTCAATCAACAAGGAGCGGCCTTCTTCTGTGCGACATCACACAGACAAGAAGCTGAGAATGGCCTGATTTGAAAAAGGGGATATTATTTTTAGGGATTAAATAAAAACCACTGGGTGGATTTTTATCATTATAGGGTAGATGTGTACACACATTGACAACACACATTTATGTTCAAACAACATGTAAAAGTGAATTTAGCATCTGATGACCCCTTTAACTGCAACTGAACCTTTAAGTGTTTGTGACAACAGGTTTACAAACACTTCTCATTACAAATCTGCATGAAATGCTGTAATCATCCGTCTACAAAATTGTGGGATATTATGCAAATGTAAACAAAGTGTAACTGGTTCAGGTTTCAATCCGAAATGCATGTTAAACTCCACAGCACAGGCAGAGATGAAGTTTGCAGCATTTACTGTGAGCTGAGCCACTTAAAACACTGGATCATGAGTTGCGCGTGTGTAAATGATCACAGTGACGCACTTTGCTCTGAAACATGCAGACTATATAGGCCTAGTTATATACTTAAAATACACACTGCTGTGCATCAGTGACAGTATAATAAAAACAACAACAAAAAAAAGAATACTGAATGTAATACCCAAGAAACTACATGGTAATCACATAAATAAGTCAAAAAAAGCAAGTTCACTCATAAGTTGTGCTTACACAACTTAACTTGCCATGTTAACCATGACTAATATAAAAACACACAAGCCCACAGTCTGACAATCCATTTAGCAGTAACACAGCTCCTACCTGTGACACAGGTGGCTCATACAGGTCTAGCTGAAGCCTTTGAACGACATCATTAAAGTCCTCAGCGTGAAAACAGACCACATCTTTGGTTATCCGTGGCCGGTCACTCCTATGGGAGATGAGAACATCAAAGGTCACTTTATCTATGGTTAATTACACGTGGCTTTTTACATGTACTGGCATGTGCATATGTTTCTGTGTGGCAGATGGCTGCACTCACCATTCCCCAAACTGCACTGCTTTCAGGACACCCACAGCTGCTGTACTCTGCCAGTCGAAACTCTGGCCAACGTGATCAGCGTGGGCTCGCGTCCGATCCTCGAAGAGCACCTCACGTGGTTCACTGGCTCTCGGGAGGTAATGCAAGTTCTTGACCTCATTCATTGATCTACAAACAAAATGAAAGTGTTTTGTGAGGCACTACAAACAGCTTCAAACTGTTTTAATCTAAAAAAAAAAAAAAAAGCGTTCAATTTGCGGTTGAATCAATACCTTCGTCTCTTGAATGGAGATTTGGGCATATCAGCTGTGGGGACCATCTGCTCTCCTGGTCTCACCCACATGATGGGACCATCATCACTCTGAGACCTGCAGTCAAGCTTAAGGCAAGACAGGCTGCCCCATGGCAAAGTCATCTGCATAAACAAGTTAAAACACAAGTTGAGAAGTTAAAACAGTGCCGTAGTCTTGCCCTGACTGCTGTCTGAAAGTGTGAAGGCAAGAAACAACTGGATGAAGAGTTTTCTTTTCTGTGACATATTTCCTATTGAAACAGGACATTGAGATGGAACATATCACAGCCATTATTCATGACTTGCAACTTGCTGTTGCTTAGGAATGCATATCAGTTACTGGCTGATATTAGACTTTTTATTGATATTGGATAAATTGCTCATCTTCCCTATTTTTACGTTTAGATTACCTTTGCCATCATCCAATACTCATTTAATCTTTAAAAATAATAATAAATGTAATAACAAAAGTTAAATTTAATAGCAAATCTCGCAGTACAATATAATGTTATGATGACTAAAATCACGAGTATCTTTAAAAATCATTGATTTTAGTTTAGATTTTTATTAATAAGTATACAAATACAAATTAGTATAGAATCTTATTATTTACGACTTATTAGTTATCAATTTGTTAGTTATCAGTATGAAGAATTGCTTGTATTCCTCATTTGTAAGTCGCTTTGGATAAAACATCTGAAAAATGAATAAAAATAAATCAGTCATGACATTATTATTGGCTTTTAGAGGTGCATTTTATTCTATAAAAATATGTATATGCCCCAATATTTTGGTCCATTTATTTTGCCAACTTTTAGGAGTACACTAGCATTCACTAAAGTTTGGGTTAATTTTTTGCTTTTAAAATAAAATATTACCGTCATCAAGGATATATTTAATAGATCAAAAGTGACAGTAAAGATATTAATAATGGTACAAAAAAATTTGATTACAAATAAATGCTGTTTTTTAAATTTTATTTCTAGTTTTATTATATATTTCTATTATATTATTATATATTTATTTCTAGTTTTTTTTATTTCTATTCATTAAGCCTGGAAAAAAAAAACTATTTCCACAAAAATTTTAAACGGCACAACTCTTTGCATGATAATAATAAAAAATATTTCTTGAGCACCAAATCAGCACGTTAAAATAATTTCTGGAGAATCATGTGACACTGAAGACTGGAGTAATGACAGCTGAAAATTCAGCTTTGCCATCACAGGAATAAACTACATTTTAAAATATATTAAAATAGAGATATTTAAGAGTTATTTTAAATCATAATAACATTTGACATTCTACTGCATTTTCGATCAAATAAATGCATCCTTGGTGAGCATAAGAGACTTAATTTCAAAAACATTAAAAAAAATCTTTCAGGCCTCCAACATTTGGATGGTATACACCTCACAGCAAATAAACATGGACTAAAAGTCACAAATCTCCAATTTTGATGTTATGGGGTTTTTAAAAGTAAAGAGATGCAAACTAATTTTTTTACATAAGTGTGCAAGACGATACCATTCATCTAGGTCCAAATCGTAAGAAACTCTGCAGGCAAACAGTGAATTGAAACACACCATTTGCACTACAAAACACCTTCAGCACAAAGCCTTTCAAACTCACTCATCTGTGAGAGATTATAGGGCCTTACGCACCACGGGAACCTTTTCATAGTATCAGAACTAATTGTGGAACTACCCACTTTTTGGCGTTTTCGCACCACCGGAACTGGGTGCGATTTTAGTACCGGACTGCCTTTTTCGAGAACCAAATTAGCTCCTACTCTGGAGCAGGGTCTAACCAGCACAACTGGTACTAATCGTGACGCAAGTAGACATTGATTGGCCAAACGCATACGAAAACACCCTCACCCGCCATGATTTAAAATGCTGTGTAAACATACTGTAAACATTGTGTCAACTTATTTCGCAAGTATGGAGAACAGCGATAGATGGACGGACGCTGAAGTGCAGGCACTTGTAGCAAATGTAGCACTGCCAGTTGTGGTTGGAGATTCTTAGTCCTCCTTTCCGTTCTTTCAATCGCTTTACGTATACGTCGACTTTCGTTGAACGCCGCGCACAAATGACGTCGCTGTCGACCGGCTTACGTCACTTCTTAGTACACACTCTCGGTGTAAATGCAACACTTTAAATGGTACTGGGAAATAGTTCGCGCAAAATCGTCCCAGTACTTTAGTACTGTACATTTAGTTCTGGAACTAAAGCGGTGCGAAAGGCCCTTATGTCCTAACCTTCAGAAACGGAGACTCCTCAAGCATGTCCAAGAACTCCGGAAAGTAATCGCCCACCTCCTCATCTACTGCACCGACCAGACTGATTTGCCTCATGGGACCAGCTCTATATGTCCCAGAGCAGTACGTTCGGTTCACCTGCAACACAAAAGCACTTCAAATCCGGGAAACATCGTAACACACACCCTTTATCTTAGTGTGCATTAAATATAATGATATAATAATATCAATAGTGTGCATTTTTTTAGAACTTTAGTATATACTACTTTTTAAAGTTTCATGATACAAACAAAAAGTTTAAAGGCCCATTTATGCAGAGAAAGATAACTATATTATTGTTCACACCAACGGAACAATAATGATGTGTTTATTAAAAGCACAAGCTGCGGTCATGTCATTTGCTGCTTTAAATGCTCAAGCTCTTTCAAGTCAGGTGGATTCTGATTGGCTGTCATTGTTTTTATCATCTGTAAAAAATCATTCTGAAAGTGACTCATTATTTTTCTCATCTGTGTCATTATTGTTATAGTTCTCATAGAATTAGAACAATTATTTAAACATTACTTATAGTTATTGTCTATTGTACCTGCCTTAAAGGGGTCATATGATGTTGCTAAAAAGAACATTATTTTGTGTATTTGGTGTAATGAAATGTGTTTATGCGGTTTAAGGTTCAAAAAACACATTATTTTCCACATACTGTACATTATTGTTTCTCCTCTATGCCCCGCCTTTCTGAAACGAAAGCTCATCAGTCTGAAAAAGCGAGGTGTGCTCTGATTGTCCAGCTATCCAGTGCGTTGTGATTGGCCAAATACCTCAAGCGTGTGACGGAAATGTTACACCCCTTACCATATTGTAATGCCCTGTCCGGCCGGAGCGACGAGACAAAAACATTAAAACCCATTATAAACGAGGCATTTGTTGCATCCAGTGGGGACATAATTACGGATTATAATGACTTATACTGTCTTTTGCCGCATAAACGTAAAACCATGTCTGCATTTGTGATCGGAGAAACGACAAACAACAAGCCCTACTCTACTCTGCTCAAAACTCGCATTTGAATCATCAGTGGCAAATTCTTTAAATATAAAAAACGTACTTACAGTCTGTGAGTCAGAACAGCCGGCATTGGTGTGACACTCGCGCTCTCTCTTTCCTTATGTGTGTATGTGCACACATCCTCGTACCTCACCGCTCCAAACCATAGCTCCAAACTTAATCCGGGAAAGGTGAACATTCCTGCATCATAACTTGGACTGAAAGATGAATGTGTAGAAAGCGAGCGTGTCTCCAAAACCTTGTTGAGCTGCAGGTTTATGCATGCATTTATTTTTTTATTTTATTTTTTACAGAAATTATGTTTTGATTATATTTTTGATTATTGAGCTGCAGGTTTAGGCTCACTTAAGTGACTGCATTTTATTTATTTTTTTATAGGGATTTTTTTTTTACAGAAAATAATTTATGTTCTGATTATTGTTGAGCTGCAGGTATAGGCTCACTTAAGTGACTGACTGCATTTAATTAAGAGATTTTAATTATTTATTCTAATTATTTAGCCTGACATGTTTATTGTTCCAAAATGTTCTATATGTTTCTTAAAAATAAAATGTGTTCAGTGGAAAAAAAAAAGTTGTTTTTTTACCCAGACATTTAAAAATAACATATTTTAGAGCTGTAACCGCAATACCGTGATATTTTTTTTTATCTAAGGTTATCATACCGTCAGAATCTCATACCGGCCCATGCCTAGTTGACTCTTAACTTTTATAAAGAATATCTCTTTGGATTTGAGCCTTTTTAGTCTTTGCAACTTTACAGATCTTCTTTATGCACCAAGAGCTTGTAACACTCCAAAGGGAAAGGAAAAATGGAAATCGCATCATATGACCCCTTTATGGCAAGATTTACAGTAATATGGTTTTTAGATTGCCATAAAATTAAAATAACTTCCCTAAACTGTGATTCTCCTGCTTGTTATGAGAATGAATGCAATAATTTCAGTTTGTTTTATCTATGTGACAGTAGAAAAAAAGCCTGACGATTTGACTGCGGGTAAATTTGGTCTACATCACTTAAGACTGTTATTGTACTTTGAACTGCCACCTTCTAGCCACCTGACTTGTGTAAATAATAAATGCACCTGCTTTAAAAGTCCTCTAAAAGTGGGAAAGGCTAAATGATTGGTATAGACTTAATTTAGCGAGCTACACATCATAATGTATCCTGCCAAAAACAAGCCATGGCTTGAATGTACAACGCAAAATTAATGAGTGCAAAGCGTCATCCTACCTGAGAGTGGAAGTTGGCAATCGTGGTGGTCTCAATGTCCTTTTTACCAAGGATTTCCATCTTGACAGGTGTATTTGGAAAATTGAAGGCAAAATAGTCCAAGAAATCAGGCAGGTAGGCAGCCGCTCCGTGCACCACTGCGAGTGCGTAGCGTGCGGCTCCTTTAGGGTGTTCAGCAAAGGCGAGAGCCAGAAACTCCTGGGCGAATCTTTCAGTGTCCCCCGGTTGCAGTAAAGACAGTTCATCTGCGTAAGCGTGTAGTACAGACGCCCCTCCATTGGGCTGCTTTTCCTCATGGATCAGACTGCTGAAGGGGGTGTTGGTCTGAAGCCACGAGCTGCGGATGAAGTGGTCTCGGTGAGAGAGGAACGGCTTCTTCTCAGCTTTGGGAGTGTAGTACTCACCTAAGCTTGGACATGGCTTTTCATCTTTGATGTACGCATGCAACACAGGGTCTTCAGAAGATGGCAGAGCATCTCCTGTTAATCCTGTACACAGCGTCTGGACCTCTTTGTTGTGCACGCGCAACTTCTTGCCACGCTCATCTTCACGATGCCGCTTCTTCTTTTTCTTTTTCTTTAGGAGGTATTCTTCCAGGGTCTGGATTTTGCCATTCTCATTATGGGGCTCTGAAAAGATCAACAGAGATGGTAGAACTTAGAAAAACTTTTGTTCATAACGTCTAGGTGTTTACCTATGTAAAATTATTTTGTGGATACTTGAAAAGTTGTTAGATACTACTTGGTAATCAAGTCCAGCAATTCTGGACATTTGGTGGTCCTGAAAGAAGTTATCTCTGTAATACGCTCCTACATATCTAATACTACATTTACATCAATTTACCATGGTAAATACTGACCACAGTTTTGCGAACGATACCATAATTACTACAGTTTTTGTTATTACCCAACTCATATTAATTCTTTAAAAAAAAGAGTTTGGCGGTTCCATGTTACAATGATAGTGACATATGGTAATACTATGGTACTGTGTTTTAAATCTTAACACAGTCGAGTTAAGGCTGCTCTGTGCCTGCTCAAAATTCTATGTAAAGACATAATGGCGCATAAAAGCCAGGCTAAATTAAGCCTGCTCTGACCCACATTAGCCCCTAGTATCATAGCATACAGTTGTATTAGCTGTGTGAATGCACACATTTTGTGCCGCAATAAACATTCTGTGTAAAGACGGCTGAAAGCCACTTCAGAAGCACTCCTGTGTCAACTTTGAAGTGTAAATTTGGCATAATAATACAGTATAGTTATTACCATATACGGTATCGCAAAACACTTCAAAAACATCAACGTATTGTCTCTAAAAACATGGCATTGTTATGATATCGTGTTAATAAAAAGCAATAGTAGTATCGCGTTACTTATGTTTGTGAAATTACAGATTACTGTAGTTACAGCGAGTTTAGTAAACAGTAAACATGACAGCTGCAAAGAGAACGTCTCTAATACTAAGCAGCGAAAAAATATTCAGTTATACTTCATTTAAAAGCACGTTGGCAGCGGTGAAAAGTTTCTTTCTCAATAAAAGGTAGCAGTTCTGCTCATCTGCACGTACACTGAGCTCTTTTGAACGGGGGCGTGCTCGCGCATGGGTTAGCAGCGGAGGCTAACGGCACTTTCTCCGCGCACTTCTCAAGTTTGAAGCCAGCCAGAAATATAATATCGTTTGGCTTACGTCTAAACGCCATTAACGTTACCTTTCTTCTTCTTGCATTCCCCCACTTTAACATTCGCCTCGGTGTTTTCCTTCTTGGGCTTGAGTTTGGCGTCCTTCTCGGTGTGTTTGGGCTTGTTATTGGGGGTCTCGGCCTTCGCTACTTTGAGCGGCGTGAAAGTGAAGAGCGGGGAAGGCGGCAGGACCGTCTTCTGCGGGACGTGAGCCGCTGCTGGTGTCACTTTGCGCGGCGGCCATCCCGGAGTTAATTCTTTCTTTGAGCTGTGATGGTGATGATGGTTGTGATGGCGGTGTTGCACAAGTGCCTGCTCTTTGCTGAAGTCGCGCGCTTGGCTGTTCTGTTGTTGGTGCGGTGGATGCGCTCGTTGTTGGGCATGTTGGTGATGGTGTTGTAGCTTTATTTTCTTCGCTTCCTTCTCCGCTCTCTCGCGCTTGTCATCGGACGGCGAACATTCCCGTTTTTTTTTCTTTTTTTTCTTCTTTGAGCTGTGATGGTGATGATGGTTGTGATGGCGGTGTTGCACAAGTGCCTGCTCTTTGCTGAAGTCGCGCGCTTGGCTGTTCTGTTGTTGGTGCGGTGGATGCGCTCGTTGTTGGGCATGTTGGTGATGGTGTTGTAGCTTTATTTTCTTCGCTTCCTTCTCCGCTCTCTCGCGCTTGTCATCGGACGGCGAACATTCCCGTTTTTTCTTCTTTTTCTTCTCTTTGGTGGCTTTGTCAAAACTGTCACTTCTCTTCTTCTCTACTTTGACGCGCAGTAGATCGACCTGTGCAGCCATTTTGCACGTAAATTTAAAAGGCTTTAAAAGGGACTTTTTGCGCATGTCTATTGGGAGCTGTAGTTCTTTTGGCCGTAGCCAATCGGAGCTCACGCATTTGTAGTTTTCCCGCTCGGAGCGCGCATGCGCACAATTGGTAGCTTCGTGGGTAGTGATGTTTTTAAACTGCCACGGTTCAAGGGCTGCGTGCGCTGCTGCACGCACCGCGGCCAGCGACTGACGTAATGCTGTAGCAGCTTCAGAGGTTGGGTGTTTCCGTTTCGTTGAGTGGAGATAAATGCGCTCTGCGCTGAGCTCACAACCAACAAGAGAGCAGCACATAACATCCTGGAAATAATAGTTGCACGGTGTTGGATTTCTTTAGTGGGCGTTTACACAGGACTCTTTCTTGCTAATTGGGCTATTTTTGGGTGGTCTATGTATACAACATGAGTCAGAAGGACGTCTTCGGATATTGCGTCGAATCTGCCTGTCATTGGCGGCACGAGCTTTGCGTTTTTTAAGTCGGCGTGTCAAATTAAAAACCATGTCTGATTCGTGAACGAATCGTTCATATGAGTCGGATCTTTTCAAGAATCTATTGATTCAACTTTACGATGCTTTTGGGAAACGCAGCCCTGGCTTAAACGGTTCACGAATCGGACGGAATCGGTTTGTGATTCTTTCGATTCAACAGCTCACTGATTTTTGAAACAAGAAACGATGGTAAGAACATTTTGTGCAATGGAAAAATGTTAAATAAAAATACTAAAAATGTGTTGCTTGTTTGTATGAATTGTTTTAAATAAGTTTCAAGTTAATTGTAGTAGTTTAAGTAAATGTAAATTTTATTTAGGTTCTAAATTACACTGTTTAAAAAAAATTCAGTCATCGCCGCAACAGACTGTGACAATAGATTGGAAAATAACCATGTTTTTATTACAGAATCAATATGTTGGTATGGGACCACGTGATGGCGTAATTACAAAAGAATCGCTGAATCGATTTACGAACTGGGTCTTTGCTATGAACTGTTCGAAAGAACCTGTTCACGGATGTTGAATCGAACTTCCCATCACTTTTGTGTGAACACCCCCTTAAATGCAATTAAACATGTGCACGGTCACTCATGTTAAATAATGTAGGAAATCAGAAATTTAAAAGATCAAGAGGCATCTTTTCAGTAAATCTTTATTTATCAGTGCATGAACAGAAGGTCATGACCAGATTAATTTCTTTAAACACTCTCTCTATATATGCTTATACTCTCAATTACTTAAAAAAATAATGGAGTGATTTATAGATTTTTTTTTCTTGTTTTTCCCCTAACGAAGGCAAGTTTTATACAGGTGCTGTACATTGTATTTTTATAAACATTTACAACTACCACAATGTAGAGACCACAAGGCTTTTTTGTGTAAGATAAAGCAATGCAAGGCCACAGTATCATACATACAACCTCAGGACATGAGATGCACTAGAGAAACAAGCTACAAAAGGGTTGAGATTAATGATCACGAAGCAATCATAAATCGTATTAGAAAGTATTCACATTTTTCATCATGACAAAACATAGAAGCGCTGCAGCATATGCAATGTTTGACTGATGTCTGCACTGTCCGTATGGACACTCAATATTTATGGTATTTCAAAAATACTGTTACAAAAAAAGAAATTAGACATTGTTATATATTGTGTCTGAATCTGTGCCAATTGTTTGAGGCTTTAAGAACCTGATGAATAACATCCAACATGTTTATTACATAATTCGGAGCTACATTTCCCTTGGATATAAGACAGCATCTTGACATTTAATCTGAAAGATACAGATGCACAAAGACACTTTAAATGAATATGAATTCCCAATATTGGGAAAATGATGCAGTATGAATCATTTGATGTGCTAAAAGGAATAAGAAAAAATATATGTTAGATTGGATAGTATGCAAAAATATATCTGAATTTCTCCCAGTTCTGCTTCACCTGCTAATGATACGAGTGAACATTTGATCCCAAATGTACACACCTTGCAAATGCTCCACCGAGATTAACTGTAAAAGCTATAGCACTGTGAAAAAATATGTTTGTTAGGAAGCCGAAAGTCATATCGGCAAGCTGGAACACTAATAAGTGACCTGGCTCAGAATGGATACAAATATCTATACCTCTCTATACATGTATATGTTTATATCATCATATTCATTTCAATAAATTACATATGCGTCTTCATCAACACACAAGTAGTAAACAATATACTTAACCACAAGTTTCTGGTCTTTTAAAGATGGATATGTGGAAAATTCACTGCAAAAAGCTGAATAATGCACAGCCTACACAGAGTCACTTCTCAGGACTGGATCTTGAGGACAGTTGCATCACTGGAAAAGTCTTTGTAAGGACATGCGGCGAATCAAAGATGGAGAATTAGGGATAGTTTACCCAAAGATCTATTTTGTCATCATTCACTCATCCTCATGTCGTTTCAGCCCTGTATTTCTGTCTTCAGTGGAAGATAAAAGATTTTATGGTCCATACACAATAGACGCCAATGGTCACCAAATTGATTTGGCTACCAACATTCTTCAAAATATCTTCTTCTGTGTTCTGCAGAGTCATACCGGTAAATGCTGACAGAAGTTTCATTTTTGGATGAACTATTCTCTATCCCTTTTTTAAATATTAACAGACATTTTAAACCTTCACAGAAAAGCATCCTTCATGTTATCGTCACAGGAGCAAAGAGACATGGATGAGTCTGCAGCTGCAGTCTGATTGGCACAAAACAAAACTGAGGCTCGTATTGTTGGTGGACACAAACAAACGCTGCATGTTATCAGTGTAGATGGTGATAGTCATACAAAAAAAGACAAAATCCACAGTGATTCACATCAATAACTGCTCCCAAATGCATTAGACTCCATGCACCGGAGGCTGAACCCTTGTGGAGCTGGGCACCTTCCAGGGGCCTGGGGTTATAGGGGCTCTCTTGGTGGTAGGGTTCCCATTGTGGGGAGTCTCTTGAGGCACGCCCTCAATGTCCTCTGGCCTGTCTCGTCCTCTATGGTCCTTCCGGTTGAGGGTACCGCTTTCAGACCTCTGAGGTTCTGCTGTCTTGTCCCTCTGGTATCTGTCACTGCCACCTCTTGAGACCTCAGATCTGCTTTCTCCCGTTTCCCTGTCCTGCTTATGCATAGTGTCCTCGTCTTTGTATCTCCTTCCAGAGTTAGGCTTCAATCCGTCAGTGGCCTTTTGAGGCATTTCCTGTCTGATCCCACTGTTTTCCTTCTTGGTCTTCCTGGGGCTTGCGGATCGAGGTTCTCGTTCACTAGTGTCGTTCCTGTTGTCCATGTTTAGAGTCTTTTTTGGACTCCGTGAGCGTTCTTTCCCATCCTGTCTTCGAGGGAGTGTAAAATTGTCATTGTTGTTGCGAGGCATGCTTGGGTCGCTCTTTCTAGTTTGCTGTTTGGCGTCTCTGTAATGTTGGTGAAGTTGTCCGTGCGAAGTGCCCACCGGGTCGAAGAAGAGCTCCTCGGGTGGAGAGGGGTTGACCTCAGGGGAGTGAGAGATGAAGGATGGAGATGCTGGTGTCGACGGCTCATTGGATGCAGAATACCTTGGAGAGTTTGCAGATGGACCTGTCATCATATCCTTAACATCTGAAATGCAAAACATGGTAATAATTAGTGTCAGAAGATAGAGAATAACATTAAAACCATTTATTTTAAAGGTGCACTCAGTCTGTTTTGTAACATGTAAAAGAGCAAATCAGTCTTTATGGTTAGTAAGATGTTTTCTGAATAAAATTAATTATTTTATTTAGCAAGGATGCATTATGTTGTGAACAGCTGCAATAAAAGTGACAGTAAAGGCATTTATAATGTCATTTGTTTATTTGAAATAAATGCTATTCTTATAAAACGTTTATTCCTCATAATCCTGAAAAAAAACGTTTCATGGTTTACACAAAAAAACATTAAGCATCACAATTGTTTTCAACATTGATATAAGAAATGTTTCTTGAGCACCAAATCAGCATATAAGAATGATTTCTGAAGGACCATGTGACAATGAGGACTGGAGTTATGATGCTGAAAATTCAGCTTTGCCATTACAAAAATGTACATTTTAAAATATATTAAAATAGAGAAAACGCTATTTTAAATTGTAGTGCTATTTCACAATATTACTGTTTTTTTCCCACTGTATTTTTGACAATAAATGCAGTCTTGGTGAGCAAAAAAAATGTAGGTGAGGTGAGCCGCTCCAAGTACATACAAGTTGATACAGTATAACTGGAGTGAATGCACAATGTACTTTTAAATCTGTTTCAAATGTGCTGTTCATTTCTCTGTGTAAAACTTTTTTAATGAAGAAAAATGACATTTTTAAACATTGCGAATTGGATTTAGCAAATCTGCAGAATACAACTGATAGACTGAACATAATTAACCTGTCTTCAGCAGAGACATTCTCAATTAAACCGTCCCAGTTTTCAGTCTTCAGTGGCTTTTTGCCTCCAGATACAGTGACACATATCAAGCAGATGAAACCAGCTATGAGAAAGAGTCAGACCCAGAATGGCAAAGTTGCAATTTTCCCTCAAGATAAAATGTCACGCCACAAGACGTAAAGCAACAAGAACCAAAAATTAAACCAAGCCGGTGGCTCCTGACATGGGTTTCAATTTCTTTCTCATTTAACTGTCTGGTAAGAAATATATTTGGTCACATATTTAGGCTCTAAGATTTACCCAGGATGCATCATTCCAGAGCGGTACTCCCAACTAAGGGCATGTGAACTCCAGGGGGTTCTTGGAAAAGATTTCAATTTTGATTAAATTATGACGTCAGATTATAGCTTACAAATAAAAGTGCTGTCACTGATTAAAATATCTAATCATTATCAGTGTTATTATCATTAACAAAAAATATTAACTGAAATAAAGCTGAAATAAAAGATAGTGGATGAAAAACAAAGGGTTAGTTAACCCAAAAATGAAAATTAGCCTGTTATTTACGCACCCTCAAGCCATCCTAGGTGTATATGATTTTCTTCTTTCAGACGAATCCAATCGGAGTAATATAAAAAATTGTCCAGGCTATTCCAAGCTCTATCATTGCAGTGGGCGAGTGTTTCTGTTCAACAGTCCAAAACACGTTAAATAAAGTGCGCGCCTCCGTAATAAAACGTGCCTCACACGGCTCCGGGGGGTGAATAAAGGCCTCCTGTAGAGAATCCAAGCGTTTTTGTAAGAAAAATATCCATATTTCAAATGTAATAAACACTTTTCTATCACTTGCGCTATCTGTCATACGCGGAAGCAGTTCCGGTGGATGGCGTAGGACGTCGGCGTTGAGTGATTAGTGACGAACGCGGAGAGAGAACAAAACAAAACGCCGATCATGAATTAGACGTGCAAACCGAGGACTTGTAAAGAAAAATGTCGGAGGATTTTGATATATAAGCCAAGAGGAGACTGGCTTTCCTTTGCTAAAGTAAGGAAACTTTGCTTCTTTTGCTCCTGTAAACAAACTCGTGAGACTAGCATATCTCAGAGGCGCAGGCGCGCGTGACGCATACATCCTACGTCATCCGCCAGAACAGCTTCCGTGTACGACAGTCAGCAGAAGTGAGAGAAAAGTGTTTATTATGTTTGAAATATGGATATTTTTCTTACAAAAACGCATGGAATCGCTACAGGAGGCCTTTATTCACCCCCCAGAGCCATGTGAGGCACGTTTTATTATGGATGCGCGTGATATATTTAACGTGTTTTGGACTGTTAAACAGAAACACCCACCGCAATGATAGAGCTTAGAAGAGCCAGGACAATTTTTAATACAACTCCGATTGGATTCATCTGAAAGAAGAAAGTCATATACACCTAGGATGGCTCGAGGGTGAGTAAATAACAGGCTAATTTTCATTTTTGGGTGAACTAACCCTTTAAAACAGGCTAATTTTCATTTTTGGGTGAACTAACCCTTTAAAAATGATAAATCTTGCGCTGGCAACTAAGTTTCAGATGAAGTATTTAAATTACTAAAACTACTAATCTAAAAAAAATGCTAAATAGAAATAGACAAAAAATATATTTAAAAATGCCAAAACATACATGCATACATACATACATGCATATACAGTGGGTACGGAAAGTATTCAGACCCCTTCAATTTTTCACTCTTTGTTATATTGCAGCCATTTGCTAAAATCATTTAAGTTAATTTTTTTTCCTCATTAATGTACACACAGCACCCCATATTGACAGAAAAACACAGAATCGTTGACATGTTTGCAGATTTATTAAAAAAGAAAAACTGAAATTAAGGGGGTCTGAATACTTTCCGTACCCACTGTATATATATATATTCTGAAATTATAAAAATAAAAGCATATTCAAAATATTAATAAATAGTATAATAGTAAATAAATAATACTAATTGTTGTACTGTAAATCATTTTATGTAAATTTACATTGAATTGAAAGCAACAATTTATGTGATTATTGTTTTATGAAAGTGTGAACAAAAATGAACACAAAAGAGGAAACTGTTCTAGAGAATAATCACTGCATGTTTATATAGATATATATGGCCATGAAATTTGATCTGCAGAATTCTCACCACTGACATTTACTTTTTTTTCTTTCGAGACCTTCAGAAGCAGAAGGTTCATTTTAAGGCAAATGAAAGGGAAAAAAAGGTAGAACTGCACATACACAAAATAAGCATAGAGGAGGAAAGCAAAGTTTACCAAAGTTATTAGGGACAGACCAAGAAAAGTAGAGAAGCCTTTAGTGATGCTCTGGTTTCATGTGGAAGAACAGTGTGGAGGAGGAAGAGTTCAGACCTAAACCAGGAAGAGAGAGAGAGAAAGAGGTGCATAGAACAGTGCCCGGACAGAGAGAAAGAAACCAGCAAAAATTGAGACAGGAAGCAAGAGTGACAGCAATGCATGAAGATAGGAAGATCTGACATAACATGCATATGACCCACATACCCAAATCACCCAATAGGCCTCATTCACTAATAATTGAGTACTTGTGTGCGTACTTGTCTATTTTTGCAATTGGTGTTGATCCATATGCATGCAATGTTTAGGCAATATAAAGGTAAGTATGATGATGATTGTAATATTTCAATAAAACCACCGTGGTTATACTCTATATGAGTCTATCTTGTTATAATGTTCTGAACAAGAGTACCCATGTTGCATGAAGTACCTTTAGAAAACACTCTGTTGAGAAAAGATAACCGTCACAATACATTTTCAATGGCTTTTGAAACAGCAGTAGAAAACAAACCCATCTTCAAAAAATGATTTGTTTCTCAGAGGGGAACATGTCGGCTTCAGGGAACTGATTTTTCTCGGTTCATGAAGCAGACGGAATTCAAATGAGCACTTCTGAACAAACCTAAAGAGGTGGTTTGCTATGGAGAACGTTTCTCTCGGGTATGTCGGTTCATTGGCCTGACTTGTTTGAGAGGTCAGGTATTAAATAGACTCACTATGATCAGGCACCAGGCCCACTCCGGGCCTCAAAAGCAGCAGCACTTTATTGCCCCCGGCCTGGATGAGCTCAATGGCCCGTGTGTGTGTAATGCCCTGCGTGGGTTCACCGTTGATCTCCACGATCTGATCTCCCACCTGCGAGGTCACAAACACAGATTCCTCTGTCATTTTAACAAGAACCACTGACAATATCAATAAACTATATCATAAAATGTTTCATGTTAGAAAACATAAAAAAATGTGTATTATTTCGTATTTTATTAGTTGCATAATTTAATTGTAATGAACAATTTTGTATTATGTATAATAATAATAATGGTTAAATATTTATTACATTTTATTATTCTTTTTTTTTTTTTATCTAAAATACACACTACTGTTTAAAAGCTTAGGGTCATATTTTTATTCAGCATTAATTGACCAAAAGTGACAGTAAAGACATTTCTAATGACAGAAAATATTTTCATTTCAAATAAATGCTGTTATTATCTATAGCTATATATTATCTACTCAAAGAATCCTGAAAAGTGCATCACGGTTTTCACAAATAATTCTTTTCAACATTGATAATATTAAGAAATGTTTCTTGAGCACCAAATCAGCATATTTAAACCATTTCTGAAGAATCATGTGACACTGAAGACTGAAGTGATGGCTGCTAAAAACTGAGCTTTGCAATCACAGAAATAAATTACATTTTAAAATTGATTAAAATAGAATACAGTTATTTTAAATTGCAATACATTTTCACAATATTACTGTTTTCTCTGTATTTTAAATAAACATTAATAATGAAAATAACAAATTACAAATAATTAATAATAATATATGCATAAAAATACAGCCTTGATAAGCATAAGAGACTTCTTTAAAAAAAAAAACATTAAAAATCTTACCAACCCCAAACTTTTGAATGGTAATGTATTATTCTATTTTATATAATCAAGTAAAACATTATGTATTTTTCACTGTTCCATTTATTAATATGAGGTGTTTCATTGTTTCATTTATTACTGTAATAATGTCTTACGGTTCTTTGTGTATTATGTGTTAATGTCACGAGAGCTCACATGTATTCTGCCATCTTTCAGTGCAGGACCATCCTCGGCTAGTCTAAGTATAAAGAGGCCCATATTATACTCCTTCCCTCCTCGCAGACTGAAGCCAAAACCTCTCTGTCCTCTCTCCAACTCCACAGGATAACAGCCCTGAAAAAGGAGATATCAGTTAAATTTTTTTACATGTTAAAATAAACAGCTCAACACAGCCTGAATTCAACTTTAGACCGATCACATTACATTTAATTGCACTGTAGACTCGCTAAACTATGCAAATATATTATCACACATTTCTTGGTAGGGAGTCTCTCGGGAGTCGAGAATGACGATCAAGGCTTTGTGCAGTCATCTGTGGGTCCTCATGTGGCTTCGAAGCCCAAAGGCAGAAGCACAGAGGTGGTTGCAGAGGGGGCAAGTTTTGCCAGTAGTTGGGGCAGGGGAAACGGCGGCTCTGTGTCTGCGTTCTCTTGCAGCTGCAAGATGATGCTGACGGTCCTCTTCAAATGCGGTGGCTGCTTTATTAGTTCGGGCGTGCCAACTGGCTCTGTCAGAGGCGGCAAGTTCCAACTGCTTTGGGTTCAGGTCAGCCCATTTTAGATGTGACTTGAGGTTATCTTTGAATCTTTTCTTTGGGTGCCCCTTGGTGTCTGAACTCTGCGGCCGGCTCTCCAAAGAACACCTGCTTTGGCATCTTCTGCGGGTCCCATGCGGATGACGTGGCCAGACCATGGGAGCTGCATTTTCAGAATCATGGATTCAGTGCTTGTTGAGCCAGCTCTGTCCAGGACTTCTTGGTTGGTAACTTCGTCCTGCCAGCGGATCTTCATGATTGACCAGAGGGAGCGATGGTGGAACTGCTCCAGCTGTTTGATGTTTCTCCGGTAGGGCATCCATGTTTCGCAGTCGTACAGAAGCGAGGACCACTGCTCTGTATACTTTGAGCTTGGTGGAAAGGCGAATGCCGCTGCTTTGGAGCGCAGTCTCCCAAGAGCTTGACTGGCCTTTTGGACTCTGGTATTGATCTCCTGGTCCAGGGATACGTCGCTGGAGATTGTGCTGCCCAGGTACTTGAAGGTGGTAACACTTTCATCTAAAACACTAAATATATCACTACATTCTGTTCTGAGTGCAAAAACAAATTGCTCGACCACACCTGTCAGTGCTAATGAGAAACGACACGATTTGCATATCTACACTCTGTTATTAGCATTATATATGACTTATATTTTGCAAACATTTCCTCCATTTCATTGCTCATAAAGTCACTGTAGCCTATAGTATTAATCCTTAAGGTGACAAACGCTTCCATCTCAAAGTTTTTAATTTAATTGAATTGTCATAAAACGTGGGCTGCATGAAAATTAAGTACTTAAGTCAGTTGCATTATAATCTGTGAACTTTATTACTAGACAGATTTTTACTCGAAGAAGTGCCGTCGTCTCATTTACATCTCACCTGCTTTGGTCCTGAGGTGATGACAGTCCCCATCTCACCCTGCGGCTGGGATTTGTACTCCGCTCGGGCCATAGTGTCCTTCCTCTCCTCCGTTTCTACGCCATTCCTAAATGACACACAATTAAACGCTACTTTAGGGCATTTAATGAACAGCTGCACAAAATGAAAGCATCTCCCTTCATCCAACGTCATGTTTTCTAGCGCAGCTAAGAGTGGTTTTGTTCATGAGAATGTGCAGTTCAAAATCGTAATTTGCACAAAGAGGCTGAGAGTCTCTCTTCCGGACCTCAATGGTCTGCGGAGCTCATTACATTCTTTTGTTGGTCTTAAGTGTGGCCAAAAGCTTAGACAGTGGCTGCCCCTCTTATCTGAGCCATGACTGTGGAGCGAGTTCACAACAAGTCTACTCAATTTTATGCTGAAAAGAATGACCTGGATTGGGATTTAAATGAAAGGAGAGGTCGTGAGCGTTCTTGACAGAGGAGAAAATGGAAAGAGGTAATTGAAATTGGAAAGATGTAGAAGTGGAGAGGGCAGGGTGTCAAGTTGCATAACATATCATATCTGCAAAGGTCTT
The DNA here is from genome assembly GCF_001515605.1 of Sinocyclocheilus anshuiensis. Lineage (NCBI taxonomy): Eukaryota > Metazoa > Chordata > Actinopteri > Cypriniformes > Cyprinidae > Sinocyclocheilus > Sinocyclocheilus anshuiensis. Next base: position 99,510 of record NW_015554060.1, read on the forward strand.
GGGCCCTGTTTCTTGAAGTTATAAAAGACAAGCTATTTTAGCTATAGTATTTATTATTTGCTAAAAGTATATTTGGGTCTCTTAAACCACACATCCTCAATAGTTTAATTTATCTACTAAGAATGTCCAGCCGTTGAATGTACACAACCATTCAAGCATTTGGGGTTACTAAGATTTTTTTTAAAAGTCTCCTATATTAACCAAGACTATATACCGTATGTGCAAATATACAGTAAAAACTGTAATATTGTTTTTTTTTTTTTTATATTTTATTTCTGTGATAGCAAAGCTGAATTATCATTATCCTTCAGAAATCATTCTATTATTGATGATTTGGTGCTCAGGAAACATTTCCTAAAATGACCTAATATACACATTACTGTTTAAAAGCTTAAGGTCAAGCTTAGGGCCAGTAAGATTAAAAAAAAAAAGATTTATACTTTTATTCTGCATTAAATTGATGAAAAGTGACAGTAAAACATTTATAATGTAACTAAATATTTCCATTTCAAATAAATGCTATTTATATATTATCTATTCATCTAAGAATTCTGAAAAAATGCATCATGGTTTTCACAAATAACTGTTTTCAACATTGATAATAAAAATAAATGTTTCTTGAGCACCAAATCAGCATATTAAAACAGTTTCTGAAGGATCACGTGACACTGAAGAGTGAAGTAATGGCTGCTAAAAATTGAGCTTTGCCATCAAAGAAATAAATTACATTTTAAAATGTATTAAAATAGAAAACGGTTATTTTAAATTGCAATAATGTTTCACAATATTACTGGTTTCACTGCATTTATTCTGATTTGGTGTTCAGGAAACATTCCTTAATATTATCAATAAAAAAACTGTGCTGCTTAATATTTTTGTGGATTCTTGAGTAAAAAGGGGGGAAAAAACAAAACTTATTTGAAATATTAATCTTTTGTAACATAAATGTCTTTACTGTAACTTTTGATCAACTGAATGCATCTTTGCTGAATTAATGTATTATTTCTTTAAATAAATCCTTACTGACCCCAAACTGAACAGTTGTGTACATGTATCACAGAAGTTTTGTCAAAATGTCATTTCAATCACATTTTAAATCATTGAATTGTTTTCAAATGTTTGGTTTTTAATGGTCATCTTTGTCTCGCTAATTTCATAGCTAGTATTTTATGTATCTTATATACAATGGAAAAAACCCCCCACAAAATTACAGTTTGATGGCAAATGATGCAGAATAAAAATATTTTGTTCTTAAATCAAACTGATAAAAAATTTGAGATGGTCCTCACTGCAGAACACAGGGGGCGTCCCACCTTACATATACCTAAACCTACCCGTCTCCACCCCCTGATCCCTAAACCCACCCATCTCCACCCCTAAACCTACCAATCTCCACCCCCTAGATGTGGATCCAACCACGCCCCCTGGGTTCTCGTGTTGTGCAGTGAGGGGCTACTGAAAAATTCACATAATAAATACTTAAATCGTGTTGTTTAGATGATCATAGTTCTTAAAAAGTAACAATCAATAGCCATACATTGAGACTTTTTTAATGAAACAGTAAAATGTTTGTATGTGGACTGTAAAGACTGTGATTGTGTGTGTGTTGTGATTGAACTGGCCATCAGGATGGAGCTTGTACCTGTCATCTCGGCTGGCAGGCTGCTGTCCCATGGCTCTGTGCTGGGTGGCTGGGCTCTGCTTGGCTGAGCTAGTGCCTGACGGCGGTCCGCTGTGTTCTGAAAAGTAAACAGGATTCTCAGTGTGGCAGAAACACACATACACACACAACTCCATCCCAAGTGACACTTTCAATCCTCAAAGTCAAATGCTTTAACAACAAAAATCAATATGCATTCTACTGCTTCCTTCTATCAGCTTATTGTTCACCAGAATAGTGAAGATAAATTATATAGTTTCCTCAAAAGCTTACCCTCCTCAGGCACCACCGTGAGGGTAACAGCATTCCCAGCTTCTTTGATGAGCTGCACAATGTCATTGTGGGACAGCTCAATAATTGACTGGCCATTCACAGCAGAGATGCGGTCACCCACTTTCAGCCGACCGCAGCGGTCTGTGGAACTGCCGTCTATGATGCGACCAATCTTATGCGGGATAACTGAGGACAGACAGAGATCAATGCTTATTTCATTTATACATCTTAGATATACTGACAGACTAGAAGCACCACAAGATCTGAGATGGTGATAACTGATACATATAAATAAATTTGATTATTCTCAAAAGGTTTACAGTTGTGTCACATGATCAGGAAAAACATCATGCATTACATGGTATATACACTATGAAATTAACATATAAAAAAAAATCACAAAATATGTTTCCACAAAAACAACAGTTTTTAGCACTGATAATATGAAATGTTTTCAAAACAGCAATATTTTTGAAGGATCATGTGACACTGAAGACTGGAGTAATGGCGGCTGAAAATTCAGCTTTGCATCACAGGAATAAATTACATTTTTAAATAAAGTGTAATATTTCACAATATTACTATCTTGACTATCTAGACTACAGCCTAGATATCACAAGGGAAAATACACCCTTCAGCTTCAAACTACATTTTCAACTTTACAGCATAATTTCACAAATAAATCTTACAAACGTTCACATTCAGAGCTAATGGTATAGCCATTATATCTGAATAAGGCTTTTTGTTACAGCTCTGGGTTTATTACTGTAATACTTCACAGCTAAGCTAGCTTTGATTGTATTATTGTAATTGCATTGTACAGTATGTCGCCCCTTCAAGCGACTGGATGAAAGACATAATGTAGATTTCAGCCACATTTTCAACAATGTTATGAGTTTGTAGTTGCACAGCTAATGCAGCAGAACAAGGTGTGCATTCGGTAGCTGACAGAAAAGTAGCAAAAAGCTTGAAAATTAGGGTGGGGTGAGATGACGAGACAGACAGAGACACACAAGGAGAGACTAATGGAAAAAAGCTTTGAAAGTCATTTCTAACCTCCAGGCGGAGGCTTGTTTTTAGAGGTGAGGATGACGAATCCGAAGCCCTCGTTGTCCTTGCGCTGAAGAGTGACGTCATAGGGCTGAGGGTGGCTGTGGCCGGACACCTCGATGTGGGGTGGTTTGGGTGAGCCGTTGACCAGCACTGGAGCATGTGGGGCCTGAGGTTGATCCCCATCATCTTCCTCTCTTTCTGCTTAAGCATATGCAATATTCAGTGTTTAAATGAACAAAGATTTGACAAAGATACTGTACAGTTATTTTTGTACTAATTATATACATGACAAAAGCACAAAATGGTTTACAAGACTTAAAACAAAAACTGAAAATTTGAAACTTAGATTAGTTGAAGTACTAAGATATATATATATATATACACACACACACACACACACACACACATACAAACACACACACATTTATTATATTTATTTTTAATATATTCTATTTATTTATTTTATAGATATATTTTTTATCACATTTATTTTATTTTATTTTATTTCAGCTTTATATTTTCTAAATTATATTTTATACATTTATAAAATAGCTTAATACATTCTATAATTATAACTTAATTCTCCAAATCGCAATGGGATTGTTTATGTATCAGTGAGGTGCGGATCATTTTTATTGTTCTGGCAGTTACTTTAAGTGTTTGGTCATTGGCAAGTAATACGGTTTTATATGTAATAATCATCAAAGCCAAATTTTTCTTTACTACTGCTAATTTTAGACATACACCTATTGTATTGTTTTTGTTTTTTAAATAGTTTGCCCGATTCAATCTTGGTCTGATGATTCATGAAAAAAACAATTTGCAAAAATCTCTACCAATGCTCAACATGAAGTAAAACATATGAACAAAATCCCAGTGTGCTTTAACAAAACTGAAAGAGAACATTATGAAACTGCTGAAAAAAACTGCTATGAGGCATAAAGCCAAATTTCAGAATGGCTTCATAATTGAAGTTTTTTTTTTTTCAAATTACCCAGCGTGTGTTGTCTCGAGGCGTCTTTATTTTATAGTTACTCAGCTCATTGAGTCATTGTTTTGTTAACACATAAACAGTCTTTTGCTTTGACTGAAAACAGTAGTCATTAAATTTAGATTTTGTGGTTATTTTATAGCTCAACTCGGCCCTTTACTCAGAACTAATGGAGCAAAATGCTCACTTCTCACAGGGAGGGGATCTTTTTTCAGACATCATTGTCAGATATGACTGAAACCTCCGAAGGATGTCTACAGCTGTCAGAACATAAATGCAAGCATGCAGTTATCACATACGGATACACAGCAGCAGGGTACGAACCTGGATAGGTGAGCTTTCTGCACACAGTCAACATCACTTGCCCATTGCGGGCAGCATTGGTCATGAGCTCCAGAACTTGTTTGTGAGATTTGCCTTTGACGGGAACGCCGTCAATACAGATGAGCTCATCTCCAGCCCGCAGACGCCCATCCTTCTCTGCGGCACCCAGAGGAACAATGGCACCAATGTACACCTAAAGAGAGATAACATGGTTAAAGGTCACATCATTTTCCATTGTGACAATATAGTGACAAATCAAAGCATGTCAACACTCACTGGCTGGTCTGGTCCTTCTCCACCCAGCACTCTGAACCCAAATCCAGTCTCCTGGTTCCTCCTGATAAACACGTCCAGTTCTTTAGTGTTGGCGGCTGGAAACCCCCCCCCCAGCAAAATTAGCTGTCAGCTATAAATATTTTGGTGTAAATGGCAAAACTGTTTCACATGTCCACTACTAGCTCTCTAGACTCACGTTTGCTGTCCAGCATGGCTTTAGACTTGAGGTAGAGCTCAGACGGGTCCAGTTTTGGGGAGTTGGAGCGGATGGCAAGAGGAGGAAAGGGGAGGGACTGGGGCCCAGGCTCAGCTGGACTGGGAGTTTCAGTACTGATGGAACTGGTGGCAATGTCCTGCTTCTGGGCACTGGGAATAGCTGGAGTGATCTAAATGAACAGACGGACACACACAGCAACAAACATTACCAAATATTCATCAACATTACAGCACTTCAGTGAATAACACTATCCCGAGTACTATGCCAAACATGGGCGTCTCTCAATATGAAAGGGATGGTTCACCCAAAAATGATATTTCTGTCATAATTTACTCATCCTCATGCCATTCCAAACTTATATGCATTTCTTTCCTCTGCTGAACACAAGCGAATGTTACTAATGTATAATTGATGTATGTTACTATATTACTAATGTATAACTAATGAGTTTTATTTCCCATTGACTTCCATTGTATTTTTAGTCCATTCAATGAAAGTCAATGGGAACCAAAATTGTTCCGTTTAAAATATATTTTATGTTCTACAGAAGACAGAAAGCCATACAGGTTTGGAATGACATGAGGATGAATAAATTCTGAAAGAATGATCAATTTTGGGTGAATTATTTTAAATAGGCCATCAAGTCAAATGCGTCTTTTTTGACTATTTATTAATCATGTACTAATCAAGCAGAAATCTCATTATTTTTAATGCAGTCACTCAAAGCGTGTCCTTATGACTCACATTGTTTATATCCGTGTTGAATACAATGCTATACAAACTGCTCTGAGAGATAATCAACATTAGAGCCTGTATGAGAAACACTTGTGAGAGAAGCCCAATAGGAAGCACTCCTGAGGGGCCTGTTGACTCAGCAGTGATGTTCGCTGCAGAAGCTCGTGTTTGCCTTGAAGTGATTCACCACATCCTGCTCTTAAATTAACATTATAGCGTTTGGCACTTGCTCCGTGAATAATGTACGACTGCAAGGAACGCACTTCGCTGAAGAACCCAGAACGAGGCAGATAAATAATTCACCGTTTCATCTTCATTTCATCAAAATTCCCTAGTGTGTCTAAATTCAATCCCAAAAATTGAGTAATTAAAAGACATTTAGCTGAACTTACAGGTTTCAGAGACTTCACGGGAGATGTCTGACCTGCAGGCACAAACAGATATAAAGAGGGAAATGAGAATGAGCAAGTGCAGTTGAAGAGGTACGTTCCAAGACTATATAATTACGTTAGACAGAGTCATTTATTTCAGGAGAAAGGCAATTCATCAGTTCATTTAGTAAATTTAAAACCTTTAAAGGGGCCATATGATGCTTTTTTAAAGATCATTATTTGGTGTATTTGGTGTAACAGAATATGTTGACATGCTTTAATGTTCAAAAAACACATTATTTTTCAAATACTGTACATTATTGTAGTTCCTCTATGCCCCGCCTCTCTCAAACGCTTCGTTTTCTACAAAGTCCCTCCTTTCGACAAGCGCAGTCTGCTCTGATTGGCCAGCTGACCCAGTGCATTGTGATTGGCCGAACACCGCAAGCACTCGTCG
>NW_015554060.1:105941-136763 GCF_001515605.1 Sinocyclocheilus anshuiensis
TTGCAACTTCAGGGATCTTATCTATGCACAATCAGCTTGTAACACTCCAAAGAGAAAGGAAAACTTGAAATCGCATCATATGACCCCTTTAAAAGTGAAGTGTGCCAGTTTTACGTCACTAACGACACGAAATTAAATGAAATGAGTATTTCAAACAGGCTTACAGAACACGCTGCCTAGTCAGTCATTGGTCAGATAAACAGATAGCCCCGCCCCAAACTCACGCCATTGGCTGAGCCAAAGTTGGGACAAAACAAACAGAATGTTTAAAATGACAGAAATCAACCTATAACTGGCTTTCTATAAACATTGTACAAGCTGGAGAAAGTATTTTAGCATTAATTGTTTTTCTGCACACTTCACTTTTAATACCAATATCAAGAGCTTTGCAAAATATTAATCAAGTCAGCATCTGTCTCAATGTGAAAAACAGCACAAACTACTGTTCCAAAGTTTGGGGTCAGTATGTTTTTGTTCTTAACAGAAATTAATAATTCTTTTATAGCAAGCATTAAATCGATCAAAAATGACCAATAAAGACATTCATAATGCTACAAAAGATTTTTATTTCAAATAAATGCTGTAAACCTGAACTTTCTATTCATCAAAGAATCCGGAAAAAGTAGGCTATCAGTTTCCACATATAAATTAAGCAGCACCATTGTTTTCAGCACTGATAATAATAAGAATTATTCCAGCAGGTTAGAATGTATTCTGAAAAATAAAATACATTTTTAATATTAAAACAGTTATTTTAAATTGTAATAATATTTCACAAAAAGTACTGTATTTTTGATCAAATAAATAAAGCCTTGGAGAGCATAAGAGACTTCTTTTAAAAACATAAAAAATAACTAACATGCCCCAAACTTTTGCAGAGGAACAAAACGATACAAAAAAAACGTATTATTAAAATCCAAAATGTTTCAATCCTGAAGCTGATTTTCAGTAGTATATATTAATAGAGTGGAGAACCTTTATAAAAAAACAACACTAGCCACTAAGGGGCAGTGTACTCCACAATGCATTTACTTATACTGGAGAAATAAATGAGAAGACATAATATATACACAATGGAGCATGATCATCTGTGGCAGGCATGTTGACTCTGAATACTAACAAGGCCTAGCTGTCTCTATTGCAAAAAAACAATAACTATGTAGAATAGCCACATCTGTGCTACACTGGTCTTTGTGCAGATTTTGAGCATATAATCGTGTTTGTATAAGTCAGAGAAGAAAAGCTTGCTTATGAATTCGCTTGACCTTTTGTAGCCACAATCCGATGTCTGCGCTGTGACAGCCGAAACTTGGAAGTCAGTAAGTGAACGCAGAATCTGATATTTTCACTTGGGCTCCAGACAAACCACAGACTAGATGCAATATAGATCTGTGTGTATAGCCGCTATGCGCCCGCTGCTGTGCATGTAAATACAGCATTCAGTTCAATTAAAACATTGTTGGGGTTTTTTCTCTACGAGTTCAGGAGATGGTAGAACTGGTGTAGCAACTGTCTCATGCATATAAACCTTTGATAAAGTGTCCACAAACCGCAGCAGCACAAACTGAAACTGTATAGACTTTGTACTCAAATGAAGAGGAGTAATTAAGAATCACATCACTTTATTTTGATTACTTCACAAATGAGCTTCAATCACCCCAGTAACCTGCTGTACTGAGATGGTTTTACGGCGTGTAAGCATGAACGTTTTTTTCCTTCAGGTGTTAATGGTATTATAGTGATATACGATGATCAGTCTCACTAAAATGTGAGGATCTTTCACTCGCAAACACAAGCGTCTATATCTTTGAGCTCTCACCCTCCTTGCTATGTCTCTCGCTTTATTCTTCTTCACACATCTTCAGCTTACATAAATCATTTTCATCACAACTTTATCTCTCGGAGTTCTTATTTAAAGGGACAGTTCACCAAAAATGAAAACTCTGTCATCATCATTTACTCAGTCAGACTCGTCACTCCAAATCTGTATGACTGACTTTCTTTCTTGTGTGGAATGCACAATTTTCCAAACTAAATGGAGACCAAACGACATTTGACTTTCTTTGACCCCTTTGACTTTGACTATGGAAAAAACAGTCCTTTTTTCCAATGAAGAATGCAAGTCATTCAGGTTTGAAATGACACGAGGGTGAGTAAATGTTATTATTATTGTTAACAAAAACTAAAAACTATGAAAATCATTTACATTAATTGCAATAAAATAATTAAATTATATAACAAATTATATAAAAATATTAGATGAAAAGTAAGTTTGGTTTTAGTTATTTTTTTGTTATATAAATTGGGGATAAACTTTAATAAGCTTTAACGAAAATGAGAAATGTTGCCTTTGCAACTAACTGAAATAAATTTTAAGCACTAAAATTATTCAAATGTGACCCCCGACCACATACCAGTCATAAGTTGCATGGGTATATTTGTAGCAATAGCCAACAATACATGGTATGGGTCAAAATTATAGATTTTTCTTTTATGCCAAAAATCATTAGGACATTAAGTAAAGATTATGTTCCATTAAGATATTTTGTAAATTTCCTACCGTAAATATATCAAAACTTCATTTTTGATTAGTAATATGCATTGCTAAGGACTTTATTTGGACAACTTTAAAGGCAATTTTCTCAATATTTTGATTTTTTGCACCCTCAGATTCCAGATTTTCAAATAGTTGTATCTCGGCCAAATATTGTCCTATCCTAACAAACCATACATCAATGGAAAGATGTATAAATCTCAATTTCATTGTCATTTTCTTGACCCTTATGACCCTTACATTTGTGGTCCAGGGTCACAAATGGAAATAAAAATAAACTAAACCTAAATATAAATATTTAAAAATCTGCTATAATATATTATGTGCTATTTGCCATTTTTATTAATATTAGTTTTTAAGTATTTCTATTCAAACTGTTTCTAACAAAACAACTAAAACTGAAACAAAAATGAAAATTAAAACATAAAAATATAAAAATAAAAGCTAATTCAGTATATAAACAAATACTACAATAGCATATAAATAGCCTTGTGGGCAACATGCTAACATACAATGCTGTTGCACTACGGGCGTCCCGAGTTCGAACCCCAACTCGAGGAACTTTCACAAGCCCGCCTCCCCTCTCTCTCCCACTTCGCTTCCTATCGTAATAAAAGGTAAAATTCCAAAAATAAATCTTTAAAAAATAAATAAATAAATAATACTAAAACAACACTGGAAAATAATGAAAGAATATTAGTTTTTGGATGAACTATCCCTTTAACTGTCACTAGAGCCAGATGAGGCCTGCAGTGGGATGCAGTCAAAATAAATAGGAGGTAATTGGACCCAAGGTCAGACTCTCTCCATCACTCACCTCCTCTGAGCACCAGGACGTGGACCTCGCTGCCCATGGGCTGGTCTTTGAGGATGTCCACCACCTGCGTATGGGTGAGGGTTTGCACGTTCTGCCTGTTAATTTCCTTTATCACGTCCCCCTTCAGCAGACCTCGGCACCACTGCGCGTCCAGAATCATCTTCACCTTCTGGCCCAGTGGACAGTCTGCGATGGCAAAGCCGAATCCGCTCGGCCCCTTTACCAAAGGCACGCTGACCAGCTCGGGCTGCAGCAGGGTGGTCTCTCCCGCCTCTGGGTAGCGTCCGTTGGGCATTGCTGCAGCTGGATGTCTGCCATCGGTGGTCATGTAATGGAGGTCCTGCACAGAGGGCGTCCCGTCTGAATGAATGGGCTGCCCGTCCATTCCCGGCATAGCAGTTAAGTCGCCCGTGCCCTCTTCGCTGGAGTTGGTGTCCTCTGGCAGCGGGTATCCACGGCACAGGACCATATCCACATACTGATTCACAGGAATGGACTGGAACATCTGGACCACATCTGCATGGGTCTTACCCAGCACGCATGTACCATTTATGTCCACTATAACATCACCTAAACGATAGACAAAGAATGAGTATGAACGAAGCAGCTGTTCCAAACCCTACCTAGACAGCATGTTTAGGAAAAGTTATGATGCCTTGCAAAATATCTTGTTTTGGCCATCATCACATGATGTGCCCAATTAAAAAAATGACATTTATTTGGTACTGACAAATTGTTAAATCTGATTAAAGTCCACTACTTACTTCAATATTTGTATGTAATATACATTGTGTTTTAACTTTAGATTCAATGGAAGCATTTTAACATTAGATTCAATGGTAATCATTAGTCAGGTTTCTCATGCACTCACAGCCTGTTTCAAACAGTTGGATACCTTGTTATGGCCAAAATGGCCAAAGGCAGTGTTGAATTTATCCTTCACACATAAGGCATTCCCAGAATGCAATGTGACAAGCTCAGTGAAAATTACATTTATTCAGTACTAAAATGTTCTAAATAAAAAGCAAGTGCTTTGCATTTTTTGTTGTTATTTTACTATTATTCATATACTATTGGAGTATTTGTTAATATTTAAAATAACTTTTTATCTCATACTTTCAGTTTTCATTAGAATTTATATCAGTTTTAGTAATTTTAGCATTTAACTTGCTTATATTTTAGTTTGTTGCTACAGGCAACACTTCTATTTTTCATTTACGTTTTTTTGTTTTTTTTTGTTTTAAATGATCTATTATTTTAATTCTTATGTTAATAATTTAATTTAATTTAATTTAATTTAAATTGTATTTTATTTAAATTAATGAAAATGATTTTTAATAGTTTGGTGTCACAACAACAATACTGTTTTTGCACTTAATAGAATATTAATTTTTGGCATTTGAAGCGTTTTCTACGGTATGCATTCCTGATGCAAAGGCTGTTTCAAACAGTAAAATAGCTATTTCTGGACAAAATATAAGGCAAAATTGTATGTATTTCCATAATACATTTGCATTAACTATATTTTTTCCAGTACTGAAAAGTATCAACAAAAAAGTTCATAGTTCTAATTAAAACACAATTACATCCGATATCTGTGTGTTATGCAATTTGTTTTAGTTCAGCAACATTTGAATCATGCATTTTTGAAGACTGCTGTTTGTGTGGGATGTGAGTGACCATTTTAATTGCTGTCTATATAAAGCCTTTTTAAATCAGTCTCTAATAAGATTCAATTTTAGTAAGCATAGCATCTTTGAAGCTATCTGACTGTGTATAAAGACAATAGGCAGCAAGGCAAACTCACTCGGATCTGGAACATGGCTACTGTGTCAATTTGAGCACAGATACAAATCCTGCCAATGTGTTTAAACTGTTCATTTTGATTCCAGCAACGAGAGCTGTCTTGGCTCCTTCTGTTCTGTTCATGAGGGAGTGTATGAGTATGATATGCAGTGATAAAGAGGCAGTGCCCACGCAACCATTACTCCAGCTAAAGTCAATGATCCGCTCAGTTGTTGCAGTCTATCTAATGGGAAGTGTGTCTATTGATCAATGCAGAGGACTTTGGGGAATTCCTGCATCCTTTTCCACTCCTGACCAATCAATGGCATCCTTCCAGGTTTGCGTCACTTCTTGAAAGTCACTGTTCTGCCCAAGACATCCTGCTGCTAATACAGTAATATTGGCACGAAGCACACAACCTGTCAAAGCACTGCGAGCATCAATGTTTCATTCAGATGATCAAGTAATTGGGCCAGGTCTACTGCTAGCCATGAGGTTTGAGTATGAGTTTAGATATTCCGTTAACAAAACAAGTAAAATACTTCTCACTGACCTCCAGATAAATATAGTGCACATAAAAACGACAAGCACTGACTGAAATCATCAGTTCCAATTTGTTTGCCTGACTTTAGTCTAGGGTCATTAAGATTTTTTCTTTTTTTTTGGAAAGAAATAAATACTTTTAATCAGCAAGGATGCATTAAATTAATCAAAAGTGACAGTAAAGACATTTATAATATCACAAAAATATTTCAATTTCAAGCAAATGCTGTTCTTCTGAATTTTCTATTATTCAAAGAAATAAAAATATCTCAGTTTCCACACAAATATTAAACAGCTCAAATGTTTTCAAAATTGATAATAATCAGAAATGTTTTCGAGCAGCAGAATGATTTCTGAAGGATCAAGTGACGCTTACGACTGGAGTAATGGCTGCTGAAATTTCAGCTTTGCTATCACAGAAATAAATGATATTTTAAAATATATTCAAATATAAAGCACTTATTTGAAATTCTAATAATATTTCACAATACTATTTTTATTTTATTTATGATCAAAAAAATGCAGCTTATCTGAATTTTGCCCATGACAATCTATTATTGTAATTTCAACTTCTTCAATTAATCCCGTCCCCCATAAAAATTAAACAAACTGCTGTTGGCTGCTTTCCATGTCAATCAGATAGTCTCTTCCTATCTAAGTGAGCTATTCTTGGCCAGAATAATCATAAATGAGGATCAAATTTTATGCTGCAACAAGTCAAAAGTCTGACGATTCAAGACAAATACCAAGTGAACAAAAGCAAATACTGAGAATCCACAATTACGATTAATGCTTTGCCAGGTCAAAAAGAGGCTCATAAACAGCCCTCTATGGCTTTTTTCATAGCTTGTTGACCAAACAGAATTTGCATAAAGAAATAGGATGCAGATGAATCTACCCTTCAGCATGCTTCTTTGAGCCAGCTGAAGCATGTTTATTGCGCCACACTCGAATCCAGAATTAAATGTATATCTCGTTTAAACTGTTTTACAATTCTATGTACAGACTGATGTCTCCAGGGAGTACAGGCAGTTGTTTCTTCACATTGTAATGGAGGGTAGTGAGTGTTAGTGTAAGCGCTGCAATTATCACCAAACACAACTCTGCAGGAAAGCCAGCTCCTCTGATGCTCACCCACTGATTCTGATTTATTTTATCGCTATCTATGCGATCCCACTGTGGGCACTTTCACAGGATTATTTACTTGGAATCTAGTAACCCGGCAATGCTCCAAGAAATGGATGTGGCATCCAGCAATGCGCCACATATGGTACCATTCGAGACTGCAGCGATAAACACCAATGATCCAGGGTGTTAGTGTGCATAACGATACATGGATCAAATGAATTACCTGATGGCCTATCAACATTCATAAAATAAGCAACAAGTTGCCTCAGAACTTAATGAACATAAGCCGAGTGGATTTACCCAAAGAGATTTTGTTATCGTGTGCAGCGGGTCCATCTCTCAGGACGTTCTTCACTTGAAGGAATTCATCTGGTCGGTCTCCACCGATGATGGTGAAACCAAAGCCCTGAGGGCTCTTCTTCAAAGTTGTGCGCAAGATAGCACCCTGCAGCTGAGATGGGTCTCGTGTGAATCCCCTTAAACCAGTTTCATCTAAAAGAGGAAAGATAGAGAGTGTATGTGAGACTAACAATTTAAAGCTTGTTTACAAAGCAAGACAGAGTATGTACTTCTAAATGAGCCGTTTGTATAGAAATCTCTACAGTTTGTCAAAATATATGCATATATAATACATATATGCAGTGAAATGAGGAAAAAGTAGGGCGGGACTTAATTCGGTCCATGGGGAATTGATTGGATTGTTGTCGTTTGTTAGCGCTGGATGGGATGTCCTGTCCTCACGCAGGTAAATATGCCATTAGAGAAGAGATTTCATTGCAAGGGAATAGGTGCAGTTACTTTGATTAAAGATTACAAGGGCATATGAATTAAAAAAAATAATGATGTGCACGGATAAATTATTTATGCTAAACACTACTATATTTCATAAAAAACTTTTTAAGTAAAAAATAATTTTACTTTAATCTGAACTGTTCCTGCAGTGCTTCTTACTGTACTACTGAAACAATCACAAAACAGGCTGTGAAAGAAACCGAGTATAGCGGCACAGAGAGAACTAGAGGAAAGGAGGGATGTCTGGACTCCATTAGTCATTCGCATTGAATAATGCAACAGAGAGAGCAATAAAGAGAGTAAAAGATACATCACTAAATGAGTGAATGATAGTGGGATTGTTCTGTATATATCCACATACACTTGAATTAATTATCACAGTCCATCCATTAGACTCTTCCTCAATTACTCCTAAACCATTTACCCTCACAGCAGCACATTCATAAGTGTGTTCTGGTTAGGAACTCCTAATTAATAACCACTAAGAAAACGCTCAAGCAACATTTGGCGATGTTTTCATCTGATAAAATGTCCTCGGATGGGCTGATAATCATCCCTTTTTTTTCTTAAACCAATTTGTGGGGAGCACATGCAAATTTGTCGAATGTATAAATGATGTTGCCATGGTGACCCCTCCAAGATGAACTACTATAAATAAACTTTAAACACTGACATAAACATGATTTTTTAAGAATGCTACAAAACGAGTATGACTGATATCATCATGCAGTATATGAAATTATATTACTTTACTGCTTATTCTTGGAAGGTCATTTTATCATGTCAACAATCACAGACATTTTATAAGGAGATCTGAGTTTATAATTTTAATGTAAATAATAAAATGTCTTTTTCCATGTACAAAGTGAGATATACATTACCATTCAAAAGTTTGTCAATACGATTTTTTTTTTTTTTAAAAGTGTTTTATGCTCACTAAGGCTTATTTTGTTCCAAAAATACAGTAAAATAGTAATATTCTGAAATATTGTTAACATTTAAATTTATTATTTCCTATGTGAATATATTTTAAAATCAAATTTATTCCTGCGGTCAAAACTGAATTTTTAGCATTCATTACTCCAGTTTTCAGTGTCACATGAGCCTTCAGAAATCATTCAAATATGTTGATCTGCTGCTCAAGAAACATTTCTTATTGTTATTATCAATGTTGAAAACAATTGGAACAGTGGAACAGAAAGTTGCTAAACAGAAGTTCAAAAGAACAGCATTTATTTGAAAACTGTCACGTTTGATTAATTTAATGCATCATTGCTATATAAAAAATATTAATCTCTTTCAAAGCAAAATCCTTACTGACCCCACACTTTTGAATGGTAGTTTATAAAACAATAACTAACAAAAACCATTAAAATTACACACAATATTTTTAGATATCATTCTGTACTTAACCAATGATGATGCTTTCCAATTCTTGAGAGGAATATTGCACATTTCCAAATTCCATTCTACAATTACAGGATATTACAAAAACCCCTGGAGGACTGTGGAAATGATGTGTAGAAAGTATCCATTAAATAAAAGAGCCAGTTTCATGCTGCTCAACAAGTTATGTAAAGCGTAACAGCACTGAGCACTTACATCAGATAATCACACAGAGTTATGAAACAATAGAGATCGCAAGTAGCACTTTACAGTTTCACCTGTTGGATGAATAATAATAAAGCGAAAAGGATGGCTGCATTTTCAGTCTTTCTAAACTCTGCATAAGCTAAGTGTATTTTAATTTTTACAAATGGTTTGAGGTTCTGAATATATGCTTCTTCCAGGTTTCTTCCTTAATTCTAAAATAATAAGAATGAGTAAATAAATAATTTACTCACCTTTATGTCATTCCGAATGATTTTTGGGTGAACTAGCCCTTTAAGAGGAAGGTGTTCAACACTGACTCTGAATCAGCTCTAAACGGCAGATCATACACTAATTACAGTCATTTCTAACCCAGCCAGTGGTTTTATTTTTTTCTTGTCTCATTTGAGAGTGCCAGCAGCATCAGATGAGGCCACATCAATCTCATTAGGAGAGCAGGGATGGATATCTCACCATGTGTGGTGGGAATTGGATTTACATAACAGCCACATTGATGAGTTGGACTGGCCCTATGAAACGGATTATGTTGATTGTAATAACCATGGCACACATTTGAACTGTGAACCACAAGTGCGTGTGAATTGGTTGTTGGACACAGGTACAAACCCATTCTTGCATATTATTAGATTTATCCCTCCTGTACTGCTGTTTTCACATTCAGCTGGTGTGGGAATTCTGGGAAAAGTGGGAAAGTTGATGTTTATGTTTACCTTATTATGCATCTTATGCATAAAGTGCCACTGTTTCTCTCATAGGGCGAGCAGATTATGAAATGTCGGAGTTTAATTAAAGGTGTAGTATGAGTGCTGTATACATACATATATGTGTGTGTGTGTGTGTGTAGAAAATGACCTAAATACACAAGTGGCAAGAGCTAAAATTGTTTTATAATTGCTTGAGTACATGAAGAAAATAAATAAAATGTATGAATTTTGCCATTACTATCATAATTGTTGGTAGAAATGTATAGTTATGGTTATAATTTCTGATTATTCTCTGAAAACACTGCATTATATTTTTGTGCACTCGTCCCTGTCCTGTTCTCAGCTAGGCATCACCATCCACTCATTAAAGTGTCTTGGCCAGCTAACAGAGCATAGCGTGGAGGGGGCTGCGTGCGCTTTCACTAATGAGACAGAACAGACGTCCACTGCCAGCCTTCCAGAGGGGATAGGAGGACAAAATCAACGCTCAGAGGACAGAGGAACGCACAGGAGACAGTGACGCTCAGGGAGGCCAAACAACAAACAGCCTGGTGTAACCTTGAACAACCTAAAACCAAACTCAGTCATGTGTTGGCTGGCCAAACTCCATCATTCAATGCAATCATTCAACAGGATAGAATTGCTGGATATTGGGCCAGGCAGTGGAAGATAAAGCAGCATCAATCACTAATGGCTACTAATAAAGACACTCAAAATATGAAATTACAAATTTGGACAACCAGAATCATTAGGAAGAAACCTCATCCATTAAATGATGATAATAAAATAATATATATAATAAAATGATTTAATAAAATTATCTATATATCTATCCATCCATCTATAGGACAGTCAGCATGCAGATTGGGACAAAACAAGTATATGTACACCAGGTGTAAACTCGTGCTTTGAAACCTGAGACGTAAGCAAACACCTATTGAAAACAAGAAAAAAGCTCAGAGAAAAAGAGCAAATGAAAGAGACAGAGCTACTGCTTAGTGTCACATTAGAAGACAGAACAAGGATGTGCAATGTTAAGTCAATAGTGAAACACCAGCTACAAAGTGGAACGCGTGCATAAATATACAAAAGCTGGCGCAGGTGAGTGTAACTGAACAAGTACACGGTCACACATAAATACACACACAGATGGTAAAACACACACACTAGCTGACAGAATTGCTGCATATGATGAAAGGAGCTCTGAGCCTCTGGGATTATCAGAGATCATATTAACCACAGATGTTGATTATGTTCTTCTGATGGAAATGATCTGCCTCTGCTTAAACTAACACCTGAGCAGCTCATGGATCTCTTATTTTATAAACTCAGTTCTCACTTAACCCATGTCTGAACCAGGTGTGGCGTGATAAAGCATCAAGAAATAAATCATATCTGTTCCATGCTAATCTGAGTTTTTGTCTCAACAAATCAGGACCTGGCAAGATATACTGAAGTTTGTTTGTTTTCAATGACTGGCTCTGCATCGTTGAAATCACACTGGTGCAAAATCATGTTGTTACTTGACTTTTTGGGTGAGGACAGAATAACTATGTGACAATGCAATTGAAAACAGTGGCTCTTGTTACTTCCTGATCTCTGTGGCAATTATCACTTCCTGATCTCATTCTCACTGAATTGTTTCCTATCACCATTGCTGAAAAAAAAAATCAGCCTTAGGTGTTTAGGTTGGACTGTTTTGATGGTTTTAATGGGGTTGTCTGACATATGATTTGGTCAGGCAACTAAAAACCTAAAGACCTTTTTGAAAATGCATCAAATTGATCAAAAGTGACAGTACATTTACACTGTTCCAAACTAAACAATCTATTTCAAACAAAAGCTGTTCCTATTCATCCATCGACATTAGGTTTCACAAAAATATTAAGCAACACACTTCTCAGACGGATCATGTGACACTGAAGAGTAATGGCTGCAGATCACAGGAATACAATTTTAAAATGCTTTAGAATAAAGTGGTAAAAAAAGAAATAAAAAATGAGATAGTAGGAAATGGGGAATAAAGCAGAAAAAATGTAGATTTACTTAAGGGCGTTGGTACTGCTCCTGCGGCCGCTGCTATTGGCTGACTGGTTGGAGACGCGTCCTGGCTGAGTTTCTTCTTGGCTTCCTGCACTGGATTCTCAAACTGAGTCTTCTGGTTGATGTGGCTGAAGGAAAGAGTACAGTCAGTGCAAAAGACCGGAGAGGGCAGATACAATGACACACACGCTTGCACAAACACTCAGAGTAGAGAACATTAGCGATGCCTATCTGTTTATGCAAACATAGACTTTGTAAAGGACAAAACCGTATCAGAGCCAAAAGGTAAGGAACTGTGTGCATGCGTCTCTTCCTATTTGTTGTCTGCTAACCAGGCAGTCACTTTTTCCTTTACCACAGACATTTGGTAAATGAACAGAAAAATAAACAACATACTGAGACAGAAACTTGTAAAAATGACATGAACTTGTTTGACTCGCGAAGAACGCAACCCTTTCAACTACACAACTTTGAGAAGACTAGATCAAAGACTTTAACTGAACACTGGAAAAGTATTTTAAAAGTATCTGAAAGTAATAATTTTAGTATTTTAGTATGATTTTAAAGGTGGGGTGTGTATTTTTTTTCAAAAACGCTTTAGAAAACTGAGTCGGCCGAGTACCAAAACAAACTTGTAGCCCATCAGCAGTAAGGGGCATGTCTACTCATGATGTGGAGGAGAGAGAGCGCTCAGTGAACAGGACGGACATTAGCCGAGCGACAGAAAGATGGAGATGGCGGATAAAATACAAAAGAGGAAAACGTCTGCGGAACAAAAGAAGGCTTACAATAAGGCAAGAAGTAGGACCCGTATAAATATCAGATCAGCTTTCCAGCGCTGGAGAGAACTCAAGGAGCGGAAGACCTGCGATCGGACGCCGAGGTAGCTTTGTTTCTTCTCGATAGGTGAGTAACACGTGTCTGCGCCGCAACAGCTAAAGTCTGTCTACACTGGACGCGATAAAGCGACCGTTGAAAATCATTTGAAATTTGTGTCAATACGTCATGAATAGAATGCAGCAGCAGTTTTCTGTCGGGGATTTAAAATACGTCTGAGAGTTTTACACACCGGTCTGTTATTGTGGCGACATTTCCACGCCCTGAAACGTTACATGACACTGAAACGAAACAAACTGTGATTGGTTGTTTGACATTTCGGTCATGGGCGGGCCTTGGCCAATGAAAGCTGCCATGGATTCCAGACCTTCAGCCGTCAGTCTGAAGGTCTGGCTACGCGAGACTAGTGTGCCCTAAATGACATCAGAGAAAATAAAAGCCATTACAGAAGAAGCTACTACATTTTGATTAAGACAAATTAAGACAAACATTTTTTCTTTCGTAACAACCATGCAGAGATTAATAGTTTGCAATAAAACTAGGAGAGTACATTAAGAAAGTCAATAGTGTCAATTTCATGCTGACTTTAGAATTGCTCTTGTTTAATAAGGATGTTTCTACTGGAAAATAAGACAAAAACCTTGAAAAATATTTTTTTGTTGTTGTTGCATTGAATCTTTTCATGACCTTCTGAAATGATCAAATATCACCGCAAAAACACACTTGATTACCAGTGCCACAGAACAGGCATATTTAAAACCCATCTGTAATTGCTGCAGGCATGCACTCTCCTCTACAACCAGCACATTTGTTTTCTTGTTTGCTAGCTGCCAAAATGAATCAATATTACCTTGGCAAGCCTTTCCAGAGACACAAGCTTCACAGCACATGCGTTTCCTCTGTAGAGGTTCAGGCTCAGTGCTGGAGTGTGTTGTTTTATCCCTCCCACCCTACAGGTTCACATAAAGTGAAAAAAGCAGCTCGTCTGCATTGTGTTACTTGGCTTTAACTGTTGTACCTGCCGGTCGTGACTGCACCTCAGGAAGGCTTTTAACCGCCACGGATCCCTCACAAAGTAAGATACTTTTTGTGCTTTTGCTGTGGGTGACTCATGCTGAGACTTATCCACCCAATCCACAGAGAGCGAGAGACTGAGTGCTCTCATCTGACTGCTGAGGTTCCCCGTTTTGATAATTCAGGCAGAGAATAATAAGGCACTGTGCCAAGCCATATTTAAATCAAAAATAAAACAATGTTTTGTTGACTTCCTTGCATAAATATCCTGGCACAGCGGGGATTGACCTTACACAAAATAAATGCCATTAAAATCAAATCCTGTATCCGCTTCCGAAAGCCCTCGAGTCGGCTGTCCTGTCAACAACTTCAATATCCCACAATGCTTTGAGAGCAGAAAATTAGCAAATCCGGCCAATATGATGATCGATAGGTCACACTGCTCAGTCTTCTATATCAGAAAAATATTAATAAACTATATATTTTTAAGATAATCAGGTGTTCAGAAATGAGACATTTTGTGCATTTTTTTAATATTGCATATTATTATTAAATCTTACTAAAACAGCAATGTGAGTGAATTTAAAATAAAAAATTATTTCAAAACTTCACTTCATTATATTGTCATTCATTATAGATTGTTATATATAACATTTATAATATATTATATATATATACTGTAGTATTTATATCATTACTGTTTAATTACAATAATATAATATAATATAATATATATAATTTTAATTCAACTACATTTTTAAATTAGTTGAACAAATATCTCATACTTTTTTCCTAATTTTTAATTTATTATTTTATTCTCTTATAAGCATAGTAGTGTGAGTGAAATTAGATGAATGCAGTCATATTTGGCAAAACTTTGTGTTTATGTCAAGGTTTTTTTTAAATCATAAATATTTTTCATTTAATTAATTTCACCATTTTTTAAAAATTGCTTATTTCCAAGTTAAAAATAACCATTTTGGTGTTTTTTTGGACACAGAGATCCAAGTATTCAAATCTTTCAAAAATGATGCTTTATACAGAGACTTGGCATTCTGACATCATTTACATAACAAATCAATCAACTCATATAAAGTTGTATTATTTTCATAACTTAGTAAGTGATCCTTTCATTGAGGATGAATGCTACACTCCCTTTATGCTTTTATTGTTGTTTTACTCTGAAAAACTGGATAAAAAAAAAAAACTAAATGGGAAAAAAGTAAAAGAAAAAGCCAAGCAAGCAAACGGAAAACTTAAATGTATAGCAAACCAAGATGCTGTGGACAAAAATGTGCCATCCATCATTCTTACTAGACGATAAATGATATGAGCATACTCACTCCACATAATAAGTCCCATACTGTGGGTCCTCAATCTTCTCCCAGCCATATGGAAGCTCTGCGGAGAATCAGACAGGCATATCAGGGACAGCTAGAACAGATGCAAATCACCCATGTGCTTGACACCAGGGGGTCTGATTTTCTGACGGTGAATTTCTGAGACGCCAAAAACCAGGTAGGCCAAGAAGTCTGGCTGGATTTACACGCGTGTTTGGGCAGAGAGAAGATCAGAAGGCTGAGCGGCGAGGGAAACGCAGGGGGTGCAGGTATTAGTAAGCTGTACAGAAAATGACTTGTTATCTTTCCCTGTGATGTGAGAGGTGTGAGGAGCCACCAGCCTGACACGGACGTACATGCCCATTGCAGAAAGTGGTGCTGGGATAGCTTGTGTGAGATGACACTCTGATGGGCTCTCAGCATGTCTCCTGTGAGCCATTAGTCAGGCGGGCCAGAAAGAGGCAGGCTAATGTCTCACGGCTCAGCTCGGGTCTGTTTACTCTTATGTGTGATTCATGAACCAACTCGCTCTTACCTCCATCCTCGCATCTTTCAGGAGGCTTGGCTTTCTTTGCCAGTCGTGGGTCGAGCCAGGTCGTGGTCTTGCTATTATGGCTACACAGAGAGGGAAAGAAGCATTAGTAAACAAACACCTTTCTGAGAATGGACCGTCATTATACTGGAACAGTGTAACACTCATAAAACAACAGAAATATGACTAGAGCTCACTGTAACAATGCAAAAATGACACAATCAGTCAATAAAGCTGCTCAACGATTGCTAAAACCAGATGGCAAGATGTTTTTTTTTCTTCATATTTTCAAAGCAGTGATTTTCAACCATGTGTACACTTGGCGGTACATGGAAAAAAATATTTGTCAAATGATAAAAATAAATAATCATACTTAAAAATTATAAAAGTGAATCATATTAATGTTCTATTTTTCACCCAATTATAGGTTTTTTATGTGACTTATTAATAATAATTTGTTTTTTCAATAATTCAATAATTAGGGGTCCAAAAATCTGAGACCATTTGTGCATTTTTTTTTTATATATAAATTCTTATTAGAGCTTATTAGCAGAGCAATGGGAGTGAATTTTAAAGAAACTTTAAATCCAGGTTTTAAATAATGTAAAATATAATGAAGAATGTTGTGTGTGTGTGTGTGTGTGTGTGTGTGTATGTATATATATATATAAATATATAATATAAAATTATTAAATTAGTATAATTTGAAGAAAAACTTTTAATACTATACTATACTATACTATACTATAATATAGATTACAAGGAGGAACACTTGAGCCAAAAAGACTGTGGGGGAAAAAAATGCCACTGATCACATTAAAACATAAGCAAGACTTTTCAAAAACCACTTTAGTTGTCTCTGCTGGGTAGGGGAGAGGACTGTACTCCAAAAGCAAATGTGTTTAAAATCTGAAATATTCATGAAAAGGTGCAGCTCGTCCTCCGAGACTCATGCAGGCAGACATGTGTGTGGAAGCAAGGCCCGCTGGGAAGGCTCCATTTAGCCGATTGTTTGCATTGTTCAGAGAATGAAGTATTGATTCGCTGGCTCTCTCTTCCTCTGTGTGGACAGCAGAGATGCTTGGTTAAGAGCTGCAACCACAGGCACAGGTAATGGACACTGAAAGGAAGAGGCTGGCAAAATTGTAAGCTAGCCTCAGCGTCAGCATGCAAGAGAAGAGCCGTTTCAATTCCCAGCGGTCACTCGAGCTTGATGTGTCTGCAGGAGTACCGGAGTTCCTGTTTACTGAGCAAGCCTTTAGCTGGAGAGCTGCTGTCTACATCTGGGCTCGGTTACAGTAAATCATAGGAGAAATTTGAAAAGATGGAGCCACAAATTGTTCTTTGTTATACAGCACAACTTCTGCATGGTCCATAAACTTCCCTTCTATACAGTATACTAAAAGTGATAGTATTCACGAATACACAGTATACATGAAAACAGTAGGTGAAAAAAACCTGGATGACATTCTGCTACCGTCAAGAATCAGTTGTGTGTATCCATCGGACACTTTACTGTCTCATGATGCGGCTGACAATGCTAACATGGCAGATGTAGTGGGATCAGACTGTATTCAACCTACACATCTGTATGCTTACAGAACTATAGAATTTAAGAACATGCAGAAGTCTGAGGTTGGTAAAATATTTTTTTTTAATGTTTGAGAAGTTGGTTACTTATGGTCACCAAGGCAGCATTTATTTGATTAAAAATACACTAATTTTGTGAAATATTATTACAATTTAAGATAAATGTATTCTATTTTAATATATTTTAAAATATAATTTATTCCTGTGATGCAAAGCTGAATTTTCAAAAGCTGAATTCGTCATTACTCCAGTCTTCACTGTCACATGATCCTTCAGAAATCATTCTAATATGCTGATTTGACGCTTGCTCAAGAAATATTTCTGAACACTTCTTGTATTGTGCTGCTAAATATTATTGTGGAAACCGTGCTACTTTTTTCAGGTATTTTTATGAACAGACAGTTGAAAACAACAGCATTTATGTAAAAGATTAAATTGAAGTACACATTATTGGATGAATGTTTTATCACTAAAAAAAAAAGCTAATCAAATTGCAAATCTGCATATTGCACTTACATCAAAAATCATCTTCCATTCAGTGGCCCATTTCTAAATTACATGTGTTTATAATTTTCTCCACATTTAGCTGCCCAGATAAGAAGAGCATTATTTAATCTGCACTGCATTCAAGGGGCACAAAAGAACAGATTTGGCTTATTTCTGCTTATTTATCATTTGAAGATGTAAAATTAAATAACTGAAACAAAGTGCTATTTAAAGCATTAAAATAAATAAATAAACATTTAAACACATGCAACTAACCAATTTCTGGAACAACATTTCTGTCAAATAAACATAGTCCAAATGCCAATCCCTAAAATCTGATAGGCTGACAGGACCGTAGATCCAAGCAAATGTCCTACTTGGCAATAAGGACTTACTCTATAAAGTAGACCATGCCCGACTCCGTATAGGCCATCTCCCAGTTCTTGGGCAGAGGCTCCTGGCTCTCGTCACGTGGCAGCGTGTTCCAGTTGCGGAAGTCCATGCTGCTGCTTGACTGTGTGTAGCTGGGCACAGCTTTCCTCCACTCCGGTCCCTCCTTGTGTTCTGTGAGTGGAAAGAGCAAAAAACCAGTAAGACTTTGAGAAAGAGGTGGGGAGAACACACAGGAATGGGGAGTAATACATACTTTAACTCTCTCTAGCACTGAGGAACGAACTTTCCAACCTTCTCAAGAGACGGAGAAAAACAGAGAGAGAGAGAAACAGAGAGAGAAAGGAGGCAGGCAACACGAGCCACTGGATTTGCATGCCAGTACTGATGTTCAGAGAGCCGCCTCTCGGGCAGGGCCAGAGCCGGACAACGCTTCCGTGAAGCTGATATGTGTCACATACACAAATGAGCACGTGAGCGAGACAGACAGTCTGCTTGCACATCAGAACACATGCAGAGATAGTATATGAGGGTGAAAATGAAACACTCAAATGTTCCATCCTTCAGTTTAAAGAGCCAATTGTCTTTCTGTTTACTCTAGAGAGCACGTGTTCCTGTAGCTTGACTCTTATGATAAAATATGGTGCTACTGTAGTCACGGGGTTGATTCCCAGGAAACATCACATAATGACAAAATGAATAGGCTATCTAAAATTTGTATATGTATACATAAATATAATTTTATATCTAAACCACCGTTCAAAAGTTTAGGGTCAGTAAAATATTTTTTTATAGTATTTAATACTTTTATTCAGCAAGGATGTATTACATTGATCAAAAATACATTTATTAATTGAAAAAAAAAAAGAATTTTTCCCAAAATTTTTGTGTCCAGTATCTTACCAACCACCAAACTTTTGAACAGTAATGTACATATATTTTACATATATATATATATATATATGGATGGATGGATTTATGTCTGTTTCTGGATATACTGGTTGTACAGAACATGTAAACAGGAGGTGAGATAATGGAAAAAGTATATGTTGTCATTAAACGGCTTGATATGCTTTTGCTGACATAGTCATGATTGAAGCCCGTTCATCGGAATGATTCAAGCCTGCCACTGGGACGCCAGCATGTGTGGCAGATGAATCAGCACTTGTTGTTCCTTTGCCGTAACCATGACGGCACCATTCATGACACAGGCAGAAACATAAGCTCCACCATTCAAAAGCAAATATCATAAGAAGCTTGTGGCCGAATGAAGAAAGAAGCTGAACTCGATGATAAACAGAAGGGAGAATGTGGTACTTGAGTGTTCACAGGAAATAGCGTAACGGGAACAGATGAACACAATGTGCTGCAGATTGAGTGTTGAAAGTAGGACGAGATGTTGTGTTATGGTGAAACCTATGGTGAAGGTTTGCTTCCACACGCGGCTATGGAAAAACAGCCATTCAGCCCTTACAATTGAGCCTTTCCACACAGTTATTTTAGACTACAAAGAGTGTACATTAAATAGTCTGAGGCCATATCTATCACAACTGGCCTTAAGCATGTAAACGCAAACATTATAACCTCACTGCAAAGGCAAGGCTAGCCATTTTAGTAATGCGAATTTAATCAATAAAAAACCCACAAACACACTTCTGGGTTGCAAAATCGTCTCAGTTTGCACTTGGCAAATTCAGTTAGATACTGTTGCCATTTGCATCTCTTCCTTACAGTTGTGCCAGAGGGTTTACAAAGCTCTATCCAATCATAATGGAGTACAGCTGTGAGGCATCTTGTCCAACTAGAGACGAACACGGCCAACAAAGCCTCCCCCCAGTGCATCCAGAAACCTCTTTTGGCCCTAGTGGTGAAAAAATTGGGATTTCCTCCAGTTTCCACCCTTAAAAACAGCTCATGTTTATTGAGGTTACATAGAGCTAGAATTTAAAACTTAAAGCCCAAATAAACTCTTTTCACATGATTAATTCTAAGTAAAAGCCAGTCTGGAGAAAACTCGTTTAAACGCTATCTATTCTGAAAGGGGGGAATAGCAAAAGGAAGCCAGATATTGTGGGATAGGATATCAGTTCTCATGGTGATCAGTCATACTAACACAACTAACACAGTAGTGGAAACTGCACTGGGTTAATGTGCTGAGAATATAATCTTTTTTTTGGCAGTCTCTTCCCCAAGCTCACTATCACTGCATGTGAATAATCTGAAGGTGTTCACTTGTTCTGTATCCCATTGATTTATGGGAAAGAAAACTTGCTGTGCAGGGAGCATCAGTAAATCCTACCTACTTTCGGCACGCTGCAGTTGAACCCCGACCGAGCTCCCCAGAAGTCTTCCCAAAAACCCAAACTCAAGAAAAAATACTGTTCCATGAAGTGGGTTAAAATCAAGAGCTAGAAATCTCAAAAAAGGTGTGCATTTTTAAATTGGATCTTATTTATTGCAGCTATTTCTCAGCCAATATTGTGGATTTTCAGTATGCTGGAGTGATATGAGGGCTGGGCTATGCATGGCCGCTCTTCGTTCCAATGAAATCACAGAATTAAATTCAAAATGTATATATATTTATATACACACACACATTACAGTTGAAAAGTTTTGGGCTGGTAAGATTTTTTAATGTTTTTGAAAGAAGTCTCTTATTCTCGCTAAGGATGTATTTATTAAATTAAAATACATCCTTTTATGATTATTATTACATTTTTAATAGATTTTAATTTATTTAAATGTATTTATTAATTCTAATAGCAAAGTTGCCTTTTCAGGAGTCATTACTCCAGTCTTCAGTGTCACATGATCCATCAGAAATCATTCTAATATGCTGAATTGGTGCTTAAGAAACATTTCTTAATATATCATAGTTGAAAACAGTTGTGTTGCTTAAACTTTTTGTGAAAGTACTTTTTTCAGGATCCTCTGATGAATAGAAAGTTAAAAATAACAGCATTTGTTTGAAAAATATTTTTTGTAACAATGTACCGTATAAGTCTTTACTGTCACTTTTAATCAATTCAATGCATCCTTGAAGAATGGAAATATTAATTTTTTTAATCTGTCCCCAAACTCTGAACAGTAGTTTATCACCTCAACTTAACCTAGTGTATCATGTCAGTTTAACCAAAAGTGGATGGATGTGTCTCCTGGCAATCAAACCCATGACTTTAGTACTTTAATTGTCATGCTCTACCATTAAGTTACACTTAAGAAACACTAGTAGAGCTTAAAAAAATTAAAATAAATCCATACACCTACAGCGACATCAGCCCAGCCCTAGGTGGGTGGTGGCAGGAGTGTACATTAGGATGGCAGTGGGTTGGCTCAAATGTAGTCATTAATGTCGAACCAAAATGACAGTAAAAGACTAATAATAAGCCTGAGGGAACTTTTTAATGAGAAGGTAGAAGACAGAGTGCAGGGGCTGGTACACAACAGTCAGATATAGGTAGCGGCACAGCAGTTACTCTGTGGTGTGCAGAGACACTTTTATGTCTCACAGCAAACAGCAGTCTCTTTAACATGCTCATTACTTTAAGTGATACCAGCCATAAGCTCATTCATTCTGAGCTCAATATGGTCTATTTATGCCACTGGATAATCACTGAAAAAACTCTGACTGACTGTGCTTTTGGTCTACTTTAAAAACTACTGCTCAAGTTTCTGAAACAGCTTAGACAGTCTATGACTCCTGCAGCTCTTCAGTGGTTAGACTCAAAAACATGGATAACATCAAAATTACATTCTGGGGTAAATAAAGGTAAAAATAATGATGTAAAAATGTAAAAATGAACAAAAATATGTCAAAAATGTAGTCTATAAATTAAATACACTGTACTGAAATACACATCACAGTAATGGTTCTTTGTTCATAAGTCTGAATCAAAGAGAACAGAACAGAAGAATGACTCTCGATTCAGTGAGGGAATCATCTGTAAACTCAATAACCCCTTTGAACGATTCTGAGGACAGATTCAAATCGCTAAAGTTCTTGAGCTTAGGGTCAGATAGGGTCTTTCTATCTGATTTATCAAAAATAATTGATTCATAAGAGTCATTACTTGCAAATCAGACATCCCCGCTCATGCTGTGGTTGAATAATGAATAAAATACAGTTGGCCACAACATTAGGGGTTGACTGATGTGTTTATTTCAGGGCCAATACCCATTATTACAGATCAAGTAGACCGATAACTGATATTTTGAACCGATACATATATATCTGGTGTAAAAAAGAAAATGAATGTCAAAATTAAGAAGAACAAGGTCTCTGACAAAAACTTTCTTTAAATGCTTTTAAATTATTTTATCGACAAATCGGTTTTGAAAATGACCAATACCCATAACCATAGAAATGCTTAATATCGGTGCCGATAATCGGCCACTGCACTGTACTGAACCTAAGGTACATTTTACAGTTCTCAGAACAGTTCTCTGTTCATAAATTTGAACCAAAGAATGACTTACATTTGCATGATGGAGTCGGATTTAAACTCAACAACCCCTCAGAGTGATTCACTTTGAGTCTGATTCAAATGGGTACACTTCTTGAGTTTGTGAATCTTACTGACTGATTCATTAATAAGAACCATCAGTTTATAAGAGTCATTGTTTTGCAATTCAGACACCACCACACGTGCTTTGCTTGTTTTTGCACATTGCAAGTATAACAGAATAGACAGATGTTAAATAACTGTGCAATTAATAAAAACACAATTAACTAACACCAAATCACAATATGAAATTGGACAAAAATTACTTATGGATCCACACAAGGTCACCAATCGCAATTAGATTTTAAATTGCTGTCAATTTTTGTGGACATCAGCTCTATGAAACCATTACATTATAGCTTCTTAAGGGCAAGCTTTACTGACCAGGTGGTTCTGGCGCAATCAACAGAGGATAACTGACTTCCTGCGTGACAGGAAGCAGCATGTGTGGAAAGCAATACACTAGTTGCACCATCCTTTAGCACCACGGGGCTTTATACAACTGACTGCACATCCAAGGACCCCTCTTGTAAAGCTCTTCATATTGCTCTCACAGGGAACACAATCAAATCTGCCCATAACAACTTAAGCTCTGTTGACAGCATCTGTGCTCTCCTGTCAATTATCACAAAAGTAAAGTCGCTCAACTTGCAAAAATGCAACTTACAACGTACACTTACAATGAAAGCCTAGCAGGTAAGCAGCCAATACAGTGAATCACACGGTTGGAGAAACTTTGAAACTAGCACACCAAACTATAGCTAGTCATAATTTTAAGTATTTAAACCACACTTAAAATATTCTTTTGGAAAAAGTAGTTAGCTACACATATAAAAATAATCTTAATACATAAATATACTAATAGATAAACTTCATATATTTTTTAATATATAAATATTTAAAATATGAAATATATAAATATTAATATAAAAATACATATAAAAATAAACAAAAACTAGTATCATGCTTCAGAACAATATAGTAGTTTAACTAACGGTAATTCTCTAAACGGTAATTAGTGTCTTTGCAAATTTATATCCAATCTTTTAACTTTGCTGAGTTGCATTTGTACAATATTGATTTTTTAATTCTCTTTCATATAATGTATACTAGGCCAAATATGCAGTACATTATAATTCTGCACTAACATACATTACTTTCAGAACCCATATCAACTCACTCAATCAATGCGTGCATTCCCAGTCTCACCTGTGAGCCCATTGACCATGGGTGGCCTCTCATCCTCCTCCTCTTCCTCAGGAGCTGCACTGTCCTTTCTATCCATTTTGCTGACAGACGTGGTGCGTTTGCGCTGGACCTCTGCATCAAACTCCTCGTCAAACAGAACCTGGTCCACCAGGTCAGGCTGCACTGGGCTGGGCTCTGCAGGAGGCTTTGGAGTGCCATAGTAATTACCTATGAAAAAACAAAGATACCGTAAAAAGGAAAAACAATTTTTTACATTCTGCACAGATTTTTGGAGAAAATGCATTTGAATTAAAAATATATCACATTTGAGGAGATTTAAAAAGTCAGAATTGCAATGTAAAAAGGAAAAACACAATTTTTTACATTCTGCACAGATTTTTGGAGAAAATGCATTTGAATTAAAAATATATCACATTTGAGGAGATTTAAAAAGTCAGAATTGCAAGATACAAACTCAGAATTGCGAGTTATTCAAATTTTTTAAATTTTTTAGAATTGCGAGATATTAACCAGTAATCCCAAATTTATAACTTGCAATTGTGAGATATAAACCTGCAATTGTGAAAAATCAGTCAGAAAATCACAATTACCTTGTAATATATATTTTTTATTCTAGGACGGAAACAGACAAACAGAATTGCGAGATATAAACTCAAAATTGCTAGATGTAAACTTGGAATTAATAGAAAAATGTCATAATTGCAAATTATCATCTCACAATTCTGGATCGCAATTATATCTCATGGAGAAAAAAGTCTGAATTATTTTTCCTTGGCAGAAACTGACTTCCATATTAAGTTGATATGTACCTCTGGTAACTCTGTTGTAATAAAAATAAATAAACTCAAAAATTTGATATTAATTTTAATGTTGTAAGGCTTTATTTTTTAGTGTTTTAGCATTTTAATTAAAGCTAGATTAGTAAAGTTCAAAAACAAACTTTGAAGTTGGCTTGAGAAAGCCAGACCAGAAAGTTAGAAAAATGTTAAAAGTTTGAAAGTGTTCAGCTTGAAGTAGTTTGAAGTTTAAAATAGTTTTAAAGATTAAAGTTTGAATGTTTTGAAGGCAATAGATTCTATTAGAAAAAACATAGATAGATCTAAGCAAACTTATTTCATATTTAGTCTGTTGGAGTTTTGAAGGGTACTCCAATAGCGCTGCGTTTTCGAGGCTTGGCTGGTCGCTGATCTTGCAGAACAGAAACTGTAACGACATTGAACCCACAATATATCCTACTGCCTGACGCTTTTCAGTAAGGCTATAAGTCTTGTTTGTTGTTTGTCAACACTGCAGCTCGGCTCCCCGCAGCGTTCCTCTGGAGCAAGACGCAGCACTCTGGCACTTTATTGTTATTTATTGGCAACAGTCCTCCACTATAGAGATTAAGACTAGCTGTGTGGCGGCTTCTACTTCCTAGAGAGGCAGGAGGTCTATCTTATAAGCTTTACTGTCCTGTCTCATCTGGATAAACTTCTTGGGGTGAGAATGGTATCAGTACAACGTATGGGAAACTACACATTCTTTGTCGACAATTCACAAAAACATCGGCTGCAAAACTAAAAGGGAGGACAGGACGATAAAGAACATTATTGATTCATTTGTCACATTTGAGATTTGGGAAGACATGACAAGAGTTTGCTATCACAATCTACTCCATCTTACAAGCGCTGTCACATTATAGACAAGTTGGACATGAAATTGAAGAAGAGAGTTATTGCTTTAAATGAAGTGCGGATCGGTTTTACTGCTTGTAAGATTGCAAATGAAAACAGTGACAGGCGCTTTTTCTTTGAAATAATAAAATGATACCCTTTCATAACATCACTGTCTGACTGCAACCTTAAGCGCAGCACTCTAAAGACTTCATTAAGCTTATTTACACTCTCGTTTGACATGTTACATCATTAGTCTTCACTATGTGGAACACAAAAATAAATATGGTTTAAAAAATCTCCCCACACAGAGTTTGCTTTAATGTATTCCTAAAAGAAACTGTTAATTTGAATTAATTACATCTTTATTGTGTCAATAATTCACTTACAGCTGTGAGTGTTATGCCTAAAAGTGAATTTGTCTATGCAGACCTATTAATTACAGTCTTAACTTTAAAGTGATGATAAGGGAATGAGAGACTTCACATTAAATGATGCATTTGACGAATAAATATTTACATACAGTGGGGGTTTAAACGCCCAAAAATTAGTGTGCTTTTATTTTGGACTTTCCCCCCACATTGTAAACCATTTTTTTGTTTCTTTTCAAATGATGTTAAAAAAAAGTACATTGATCAATTATTAATAATATTAATAATTTAGATTTTTTTTAAAGAAATACTTGAGTATTTGAAATACATGCATACCTTTTTTTAAAGAAATACTTTTATTCATCAAGAATGCATTAAATCAATCAAAAGTGACAGTAAAGCATTTATAATGTTACAAAACATTTTCACAATTGTTTCACATAAATGCTGTTCTTTTGAATTTTCTATTCATCAAAGAATCCTGAAAAAAGTTTGATAAATTTAATGTGTCCTTGCTAAGTATTAAAAAAAATATGAAGCAGCACAACTATTTTCAACATTGTTTAAGAAGAAATGTTTTTGAGCACCAAATCAGCATATCAGAATGATTTCTGAAGAACCCTAGAAGTTCCTGTTTATTTCAAGTTTAAATTAAGACTCTGAAGCACAGATCTTCAATATGGGCTTAGACTTTTGGACCGTACTGTATCTAATGGAAACATGCTATCGTTGTAGTCTGCAACACGATAACTATGCTCCAATCACTTGCTGTGGACTTCACGTGGCTGCACAGCAGATGGACAGTGCTTTAACAGAAGTGTGCACTGTCAACAGCCGTTATCATCTCCATCAACAGGCACTAGGCCATGCATGAAATAAACCTGCTTACTCTAAACAGTTCTGCTGAGTGTCCTCTCCAGATTTCATAAATGCATAGAAATCTACGTGACTGGAATAACTGAAGTGTCCAAAATGGCAAAGGGCTTTAGAGAACGCAGTTATGCAGTGGTAAGTAGAAATAAAAGGTACCATTATGTAACATAACATGCACTGTAGACACTCTATACAAGCGGTATCCCAGCAGTCCATGGGATAAGTATTAAGTTACACAGTCTGTACTGTAGGCAGAGACTCCCTCTGCAGTTTTAATGGTTGTGTACAGTGTCTGTTGTGACTTACCATAAACGGCTAGCTGTGAATTTGACCTAAGATATAAAGTCCCCCTTTGACATATCAACTAATAGTTTATGGAAAAGTTTTAGGGTTGCAAACCAAGGTAAGAACCGTTTCAATTTTTTAAGAAACATGTTCTGTTTTGTTAATGGTTCTCTCACATGCGTTTCTGCCTATGTGAATGTACTAAAATAAAATACTCAACGGCCTACTCAACACAGCAACAACACTATTGAATCTACAGCACAAAACAGACCAGTGCTGTCCGATAATTGAACGAATGACTCTTATGAGCCAGTTATTTATAGTGAATCAAAACATACAGAAGAACCAGTATGTTCCCATTACTGAACCATTGAATCTTATAAGCCAATTTTTTTTATGATAAATACAAAAACAGAAAACAAAAACGGAACTGTGCACTAGCATGCAGTATTACTCTTACAATTTCCTCCAAGATGTGGTAAAAATAGTAAGAATATGATTTTCTATGCATTTACTATTTCTAAATTCCTCCGTGTTTGCTTGAATTATTTTGAACAACGTTTGAAACTTCGTATTGCTAGCACTTCTTGTGTTTTTGCCTCAAGATGAATGAGTTGCTTCGGAAAAAAATGTGAAATGAATAACTGTAAATTAATGAAATATGTTACCACATTTTATTTGTCAGATCTCATTGTTTAATATACCATTAAAGCTCATTTTTGAACTGCGTTTATGTCAAAAACTGATTTAAAAAAATATGTGTCGTGGTACTCTTGTGAATGCGCGACAAAGTCTGAAAAGGAAGAGAAAGAATTGTTCAATAAAGTCGTTATGTTTGTTTTCTTTGCGCACAAAAAGTATTCTCGTAGTTTCATAAAATTACGGTTGAACCACTGATGTCACATGGACAGGCTTTTTAAAAACGTAATAATATTTCACAGTTTTTCTGTAGTATTGATAAAATGTATGCAGCCTTAGTGATATTGTGTCTCTATATATATATATATATATATTTATATATATATACATGAGGGCGAGTAACTAACGACAGAATTTTCAATTTTGGGTGAACTATCCCTTTAAGAGCTGAATAACCTTGCTTTAACATTCTCGCCCTGCAATTCCCCCTAATTCAGTAAGGCACTGTAAGACGTGTTTTTCAGGAAATGTCTTGATTATACCTGCGCACACAGCTCAGTAGAAAAGTGTGATCAAATCATGGCCATAAGCATGCCATGTCACAGCATCTAGGGTCCCCTGTCAAACAGCGGGCACAGCATGATGGATCGCTCATAAACAGCGCATTGCGTCATCCTTGATTAACGGCCATAAAAAACACAGCAAGAAGGAGGGAGGGTCATCCACCAGGGTCTGAGATGATATTTCTTAGCATTAATCTCTGGGAGACGGCTAGGCTTCTGTCAGAGGAATGGCGATGATTTGAAACCATCTTCCTTTCACCACTGCACACTGAATGGCATACAGGAGGATAGAGAGACGGGCTGATAGCAGGTAGTTATTTAACATTTGAGTGTTTCATGTCAAATAAATAACACCATGCCTGCTCCTGCGTCCCCGATGAACTGATGGAGGACGACAATTCACCCGTGACGATCAACGAGCACAACAAATACAGACTTGCTACTGAAATTTTCCCTGAATGATGTTTACTCTCTCACATACACTCACCCACACAAGCACATACAGCCTCACACCCTTAAACCTAAATGAAATGCGAGTTGACTCATCTATAACCTTTACCCACTCGGGCCAAGTTGCAGTGCAATTTAAACATCATTGCACCAAAAATACGAATCAAAACCTGCAGTTTAGTCAGCATCTGCTAAGCTTTGCACAGAATTTTAAACAGTTTAGTATCTTTTTTTTTTTTTGACTATAACTGGTGACAAAGTGTGCACAAAAGTAAGAACCCCCAAATATGAACTTGATGCTTTGGTTTGTGGTCAGTGTTCAATTTTACAAGGTAATAAGCTGAAGGAAAAGTTTGTCTCACTTGGGAAAAGCACTTCAAAGCCTTGAGTTTCTTCGTGTGAGACACTGAGCAGACTGCCGAAGTATGGACAGATGGAAAACCACATCGCTCAAAGCCTTTTGGATCCTATTGCGGGATGTTGGGGATATTGTTGTGGGCAGTGGGGATGTTCAGTGGTTGTTCGATGCTCTTGATTCTGCATCTACACAAAGAGAAGAGGGCTCTTGCCCTCGTTCAGAAATGAGAAGGGCTCTCAAGCAATTCTGTGGACGTCATTAATGATAAAACTCATCCGGAGGAGTGATCAAAATCAGTGGTGCTCAACCAGAGGGCCTTAGCAAACTTCCGAAGGGTCCTTGTGAAAACTTGAAATTATTTAAAATGACACAAAAAAAGCATTAAAATAAGCCCAAACTGTAACACTTTACTATAAGGTTCCATTTGTTAACATTAACATCAACTAACACTAAAAATACTTCTAAAGCATTTAGTTAAAGTTAATTTCAACATTTATCAATACTGTATTGAAATCAAAAGTATCTGTTATTATTTTATGGACCTGAGCTAACGAACTAACAATGAACAGTTGTATTTTCTTTTTTCTTTTTTTAATATTATTTGATTTCTAGACCTGAAAAAAGCCATGTATAAATCATTAAAATCTTATAACTCCATGAGTATTTTTTTATAATGCATATGCAATTTTCTAGTAATGCCAAGCTCTAAAAAATTCCCCCCAAAATCCTTATCCAATAAATCATGAACAACTGGAAATTCCTAGAGCCTTGGAGTCAAAAAGGTTGAGAACCACTGATCTAAATGATCCCTCCAGGAACATGGCAGAGAGAAAGGGTGATTGCCATAACTGTCGTCATCGCTCACTTCTCATGGAATTGTGGGTGGACGTGTTCTGGTTTATAAACATTGTCTACCTGTGTCACTCTAAGGTGGCCATCCTTCAATATTCGACACTAAAGCAGTCATTAGAAAAGCAAGGACACATGTAGGAGATTTTCCTCAAGGGATTCAAATGCAAGTTCTCATTATTTTTAATCACTGTTGTAAGACCACGACGACCCAGTGAAGCATTCAAACAGGACACTGAGAGTTTACGCCATAAAACTCAAGCATAACCAGTTACCATTGATTACATCATGCTTCCGGGCATGTTGAAAAACTGGTCAATTATTTCCTTGGCCTGAAAACAGCAAAACTCAACTCTGGAGAACACATAAAATTGCTCTCTATTGCATACAGACAGCATTATCTTTAGCTTGAGAGTTTGTTCTTCAGCATGGCCCTGAATTTATACAGGTGTACAAAACTTGCCTATAAGCATGAAAACGGACTTCCTGTTTCACACACTATCAGGACAAATCAGTACAAAACCAGGACAGAATCAGTTCCTCTGCTTTTAAGGAGATGGAGTTGAACACACTGCAGTCTGCTCATCTAAACCAACAGTTAACAATAACAGAACAGGAATGTGCCCACAAAAACATAGAAGAATAGAAGAATACAGCAGAATAGAGATCATCACAAACAAGATCATATATTAGTTTAAAGGGCTCATATAATGCTGCTAAAAATAACATTATTTTGTGTATTTGGTGTAACGAAATGTGTTTATGCGGTTTAAGGTTAAAAAAGCGATTTTTACAAAGCTCATCGGTCTGAAAAAGCGAGGTGTGCTCTGATTGGCCAGCTATCCAGTGCGTTGTGATTGGCCGAATTCCTCAAGCGTGTGACGGAAATGTTACGTCCCTTACCA
>NW_015554060.1:136774-140249 GCF_001515605.1 Sinocyclocheilus anshuiensis
GAGAAAGGAAAAATTGAAATCGCATCATATGACCCCTTTAAGGAATGTTTATGGTCAAAGTCAAGTTACTCAGTATAAGGTGCGTTTCTTTATTATATTATATTATATTATATATTATAAAAATTACATTTAAACAATATTATATCACATTACATTATATTACGTATTATTATAAAAAGGAGTTAGCAAGATTTTTAAACGTTTTAGAAAAAAGTCTCTTATCTTCACCAAGGCTGCATGTATTTTATCAAAATACAGTAAAAACAGTAATACTTTGAAATATTATTGTAAATTAAAATAACATGTATAAATTAAAATAAAATGTAAAATAAAATTAATTAATATATTTTAAAATGTAATTTATTCATGTGATGGCATGGCTGAATTTTCAGCAGCCTTCAGAAATCATTCTAATATGCTGATCTGGTGTTCAAGAAACATTTCTTATCAATGTTAAAAACAGCTGTGCTGTTTAATATTTGAGGAAACTGCAATACATTTTTTACAGGATGAATAAAAACTCAAAAGAACAGCATTTATTGAAAAGAAGATTTTCTTGCAACAGTAAAAACTGTCACTTTTGACCAATTTTATTTGTCCTTGCTGAATAAAAGTATTGATTTCATTTAAAAAAAATCTTATTGACCCCTAACTTTTAAACAGTAGTGTATATTTATTTAAATATATAATTAAATTATATTCAAATATATAACAGATCAAACAAATCAATAAGTTGCCCTACAGGTACATGGGAAGCATATTTTGAACAAAACAGCAAATGAGTCCACTATTATAAATATGTTTATAGACTCAATAAATCATGCTGGTTTCAGGCATCAAATCCTTGTGCAGCATGTACAGACTTTCTTGCCAGATGTCATGGGAAGACAAGAAATCACTAACCAGAATTGGTGAGTGTGAAATTATCCTTCAAACTAAAATCCCAAGAGTCAAGATATTTCATGTAGATGGAAAGGCCCCAGTAAAAGTCACCCACTGTGACATGCACATCGGACAGATTTACTTCTATACCCTGGAAACTACGACGAGACCTTCCCATTAAAAAAGGGCACTTAGTGACTCATCGAGAGATCATTAACCAAACCCACCTCCCTCCCATACGGCCAAAAGCTAGGACTTCGCCAAGCATTTACTGGGTTTATCAG
This sequence comes from Sinocyclocheilus anshuiensis, assembly GCF_001515605.1. Classification (NCBI taxonomy): domain Eukaryota; kingdom Metazoa; phylum Chordata; class Actinopteri; order Cypriniformes; family Cyprinidae; genus Sinocyclocheilus; species Sinocyclocheilus anshuiensis. The sequence continues at coordinate 137,941 of NW_015554060.1, forward strand.
TGAGGAACTCACTGGCTTTGAGGCTGCAACATTAATAACTCAGACCTTGAGATCCTTTAGGCATGTTACAGAGATGGTATGAATCACACAAGGTGAACGCCCTCTGCTCTGAACTATTTCAAGTCAGCAGAGGAGGTATATGCCAAATAAAAGAGTATGCAGTACAAACATCCAGCACACTTGTCTCCCTTTATTAACATAAAAACATGGTGAGTCAGCAACGGATGCTGCAACTACACAGTAATGTAGCCCACATGAATTTTTTGCTACGGTAATCTACAGACTTTGAAAGCAGTACTTTAAGAGTGAAGGAAACCAATGTTCAACATCAACTGAGATGACCTAGTTACAGAGCTTGTATTGAAATTCCACTTTCTTCTTTTTCTTCTGCAATTAATTCAGCTCGAAAGCAATACAGGCTCCATCCAAACTTTGTTTTGTAGATAATTTTTTAGCTTTAAATGGATAGTTCACTCCAAAATTAACATTCTGTCACTGTTTATGCACCCTCACTTCAATCCAAACCTGCACAGCTTTTCTGAGATACAGAAAAAAGTATTTCCTTTTGAACTGTTTTTGTTTGTTCAATGAAGGTCAGTGGGGTCCAAAACAACAGTAGACCCCAATGCCTTTCACTGTAGGGACAAAAAAACTGAAATTTTTCAAAATATCTTCTTTTGTGTTACACAGACGAAAGTCATATTGGTTTGGAAGGACATGAAGGTGAGTAAATGATGAGTATTTATTGAATATTAATTTTTGGGTGAAATATCACTTGAAATTTCTGAGCTTTTGGTCGCCAGCAGGCTTGTCATTTCAACCTCTGAACTTATTTCCCCTTATAACCCCTCATTTACATTAAGTTGAGCTTTGCAGCTCTTTTATACTGAATTGGTCTTATACATCTTCTACTTTACACTGTCGTGTCGGGTTACATGTTGATTCTCATGCACAGCAGATAGAAAACAAGATGCAGAATGCATTACCCTTTCTCACTTCCATGCATCTTGCAAACACTAGTAGTTCCTTCTGCAAATATATCTAATTTAGATTGTGTTCTCAACAAGTATCTGTATAACATGCCCACAGGAAATTATATTTGACTTTCAGAGCTCCTACACACGGTTTAGTACCATCATATGTTCCACTCTCCAGTAGCAGGCCACTCTCCTCCAGCACACGAAACTCCCCCACGCTGATGAAATTATAGTCCACTCCTGGAACCTCCCCTTCGCGAGGCTGCCTCGTGGTACCTGCCAAAGGCACACAGAATGATGAGTAACAAATTATTAGAGGAAGAATGCCCTTTTTGTGTAAAGGTATTACTTCAACTATGAACATATTTTTTGTTTTGTTTTTGTTAAAGGAAGGTGACACTGAAATTTTCTTGGGAAAATGTTTTCATTTTAAATGCCTTTTAGGTACAGATTTTATCACTTACCCTTGTACCTCCCCCATACTTGCAATCAAAAAATATTAAAGTCATGATGAAATGGAAATAGAGACAGATCTATTTTTTCATATTGTGACGTATATCCAAATGTAACAGATTATCAAAAATGAAAAGATAAAAAAAATAAATAAATAATGAAACATGGACTGATGAATTGTTCACTATATATAACGCTATTTATGACATTAAGGCCCAATCCCAATTCTATTTTATACCCCTTCCCCTACCCCTCCGCCTACCCCTTCCTAGGGCTGCACGATAAATCCAAATGTAATCGAGATCGCGATTCGACAGAAGCTGCTATTGTCATGCGTATCTTTCAGTGAAGCACAGTTCTGTGATCAGCAGTAAGTCTCCATCCAAAGGCCAGAGGGCACTCTCGCACTGAAATCGCTGCAGCTGAATAAACAGAAGATTCAACTGCTTTCATTGATTCAACGTGACTAATAAACACACGACTATGGCAATATACGGTTTATCTTACCCCTTCCCCTTGTCCCTTGAAACAGAGAGTCAAGGGGTAGCGGTGAAAATATTCCCCTAAGAATTGGGACTCCACTACTATGCTGTCACACGTCATCATACGTCGTCTAGCTCCTACAATACACACACCTATGCTGGTGAGCATTAGAGCCTTTAATTATCGTTCTATATTAATGCGCTGCTTACTGACACACACACACACATATCAGAGATTGTGCAGCTCACAGATCCAGGAGCAAAGATACTTGTCAAACGCTGCCCCGCGACTTTTAATAATAACAGTTTAAATACTGAATCGCTACATTATATTTTTCCAGCAACAAGAGGATAAAATCGCTGTTTTTGAAGTAAACTCACTCTAAAAAGAGAAACG
>NW_015554060.1:140285-142129 GCF_001515605.1 Sinocyclocheilus anshuiensis
GACGTTAGCAAACTTTAGCGATTTTTTGCAAACATTTCTTTGAGTAACATGACCGTAAATATGAACTCACGATTGAAAGTAACATAAAACAAATGATTACTTTTCGTAAAAATCTTTATTAATGCCAAAAATGCTTACATTTATGTGTCTTTTTGTTCGCTCGGGCAGCCATGTTGCTGCTGAAGCCGGTTTATGCTGAGATAATTCATACCCCTTCGTTTGAAGTGTCGACCCGAAAAATCTTCGTTTGAAGGGCTATCTGGCCCTTCCCCTACTCTTCCAACCAAAAGAGAATCGAGACACCCCTACCCCTTCACGTGAACGCGCGAAACCGAGGAAAAGGGGAAGGAAGGGCTAAGGGGTAGAATTGGGATTGGGCCTAAGTCATATTATTCATTTAGCACACACTTTTATCCAAAGCAACTTACAAATGAGTAATACAAAAAGCGATTCATCAATTCATAAACCAATTTAATCATTAATTCATCTTTTGAATATAATTATCTACACTATATGTAAAGTCAGATACTGTATCATAAAAATCTCATAATTCCAAACCCCAAAACAAGTGCATTTAAAATGTAATCTGAGTTTCACCTCACCTGAAATACACAATGATTTGTAAGCTAAATCATTCCTGTATATTTAACCTCACTTGCCAAAAAAAGCTGACAAAGATTTTATGACTACAATTTAAAACTCAATTGCATTAAATCATTAAGATAAATATAAAGAACATGACATATAAAGAATTTGACCTAATTTTCTCTGCTGTAAGAGGAACTGCAAACAGAAACGCTCTGCAAAAATTCTGTCACTGAACAAAAGACAACATGGCTAATTTTTGTGAGCCTTTATTGTTGTCCTCTGTACAAGAGAGAACACAATGAATCATCTGCATCCATATTCTGCTGTGGTGTCTCTTTTTCGATTGCAACTACAGTTCGCACTTTGCTTGCTTTATCACTAAAGTTTGTCAAACTTGACAGTCACACAGCAGCTACTGTGGGGCGAGAGCCCAGATGCCAGTTTCTGTGCTGGAGAAAGATAAACAAACAATTAGCTCTGCAGTTTGCACAAGCTACATGAAACACCGCCAGCTGCTTAAGCACCTAACCCTACTTGGCCCTCTCCTAAAACAATTCTTGCTCTTCAAAGACTGCTCTGAAGCACAAAATCTTTAAAAAAAAAATGGAAGTTAGTATTAGGCTTTCACATATGAATTCTGTATTTTTATATCATACAGAAGACTGAGGTGTGAGTAGGGCTGTCACGATTATGAAATTTGGCTGACGATTAATTGTCTAAAAATAGTCATGGTTATTGCGAAGTTATATTATATATAACTAGTTATATTAAAACTAAATTCTGTCCCTCACAGTAAGATATGGAATGGCTTCAGATGATATAGCAGGGCTCCAGACTGCGACCATTTTTTCTGCCTGTGCGACTAAATTTTGTGTGCGGTCGCACTGGCGCGACCACCGCGTTGGTCAACTCATAAGCGCTGCAATTTCTGTTGCATATGAGAAACATCAAACGGCAAACGAAACTGAAAGAATAACGAAACAGCGCTTAGAGAGTATACTCGTCGCGTCAGCACAGCGAAGGTGCGCGCAGCAAAAATGACGCGTATATTGAGGAAACGATGGTTTTCAAGCGAAAGTCAAGTAAAAGACCGCTTCTTAAACCAGAGAAGGTGAACATGCTGGTATTCTTGTGGGGAAAAAAACATGCAAGCACTGTCACCATTAGTTTTACTTTTCTTTTTGTTTTCATTTTTGAAAAACTTATCTTTGCCGTTTACCTTAAACTATGGAGGCTCTCTTTTATTTATTTATTTA
>NW_015554060.1:142278-146573 GCF_001515605.1 Sinocyclocheilus anshuiensis
TGTGCTCGTGCGACCAGCTGAGAAAGTTAGTTGCAAAAGAGCGACCAGTGGGAAGAATGAGTCTGGAGCCCTGTATAGGCTATACAGTGCATGAAAAGCAAACTGGTGCTCTTCTGTTTCTTTTGGTGTATGACTCCCCCTCGTCTCCTATAAAAAGCACAATAATCGCGGTTGTCTGAAACAACCGCGGTTAGATCAAATAATCGCGCTTAGACGGTTATTTAATTATCGCGACAGGCCTAGGTGTGAGGTGTTTATTTTGTGGCATTAAAGAGGGGATGAATTATATTCAAAACTCATTATGTACTCATGGTCAGCTGTGAGATCCCTTAACAAGCTCTGGAAAAGTTTAAAGTCTTAAATCTCCACAAGTGTAAAAAAAAAAAAAAAGCAATCCTTTAAGATTAACCACCAAGGGCACTTTTTTATTTCTGCATTCATTTTTCTATATCTGCGGATGAGGCAGAGAGGGGTTACCGTTGAGCTATAACGGATATTAATGCGAGCAGGAGGAGGGAGGGAGATGGAGGCTTCAGTCGAGCTTCAAAGATTATGTGGCAATTTGGACTCCAGGCGTTCTTCTTCCCACCCCCCCCTTTTTTTCTTTTCAAAGGACATGGCTTTAATGGCTTTAATGACTTTTCTGTCCCCGTGTCCAGACAGACATGTGCAACAGTTCCATTCCAGAAATTTTCAGATGAGCAAAGAGTTTGACGGACAGTGCAGTCAGTGCTTCATGAAGGGAACCGATTTCAGACTACATTTCATAGTGACCACATTTGTTAAGTTCTAAAAAATAAAGTTGGTGTTCTGAAGCCTAGCCAGCTAAATCACTATTAATTTTCTTCTGTGAACCATAATCAATAAAGTATCAACTTAAGAAATCAGTGAGAGAACTGGATCAGTGAACGAATCTTCCTTTTGAGCTGATTCTTTTTAATGAAGCAGTTGATCTATTCATAAACATTAAAGGGTTACTCCACCCCAAAATGAACCCCCCATGTCGTTCCAAACCAGTAAAAGCTTCGTTCGTCTTCGGAACACAATTTAAGATATTTTGGATGAAAATTGGGAGGCTTGTGACTGTCCCATTGACTGCCAAGTAAATTACACTCTCAAGGTCCAGAAAAGAAAATACATGTCTTTCATACTTTTCTGGACCTTGAGAGTGTAATTTACTTGACTTCATTTACTTAACGAAGCTTTTACGGGTTTGGAACGACTCTCTCTTATTCTCTATTTCTACTCATTTATTCAATAATTTGTATTCTTCAAAATATAAAATTTTAATATGAGGAATAAAGTGAAAGGAGTTTGAAACTGCATAAATGTGAGTAAATAATGTCAGAATTTGCATATTTAGGTGAAATAATCTTTCAACAGAAAATGTCTAGGCATAGGAATTGTGTGTAATGTGCCACTGCCTTAAAGTAATAATTCATTCAAAAATGAAAATGTTATCATTATTTATTCACTCTCATGTTGGTCCCCACCTGTAAAACATTCTTTTGCACTTAGAAAAATACAGGTTCTCTATAGACATCTATGAACCTTAAACCATTGCACAAACATTTCGTTATATTCGAAAATGGTTCTTTAGACTATTAAAAGTTTTTTTTTTTAACAATAAATGTTTCTTTTAAGATCTGTTTCATGAAAAGTTCTTTGAAGAACCCAAAATGGTTCTTTAATGACATCACTGTGAAATCCCTCCCTTTTTTTAACGGTATGTGGAACACAAGCAAATGTATTTTGAAGAATGCTGGAAATTAAACAACACTGGCAACCATTGACTTCCATTGTATGAACCAAAAAAAAAAAAAGCACAATGATATTTTTCATATCATCCTCTTTTGTGTTCCATAGAAAAAATAAAGCCATACAGGTTTGGAACAACATATGGTGAGTAAGAGATTTTCAATATTTTTTTATTTCTGTTTCTTTCTTTCTCTTTAAAACTGAGCAATTGAGCCATGTATTATTAAACATTGACTTCTATTAAATGGCAATACTGCTCCTCACTGTCCTTCACCTTTACTGTGAATAACTTATAATTAAATCATTATTTGATTATTTTACTTGACTGAAGCCTGGAAGATGAACTATGACAGTTCATTCTGACATTACTGCTACTACCGGCGCTATTAAATATAATTAGACCTTTCCATCATCTGGCTCTCAGCCCGATGCTTATGATTATACTGGATGGAAAAGTGTGAATCAATGGAGGACTGTGTGTTGAATCATGGGCCTGAACAGACCGTAACAAGGGCAGTGGATGAGAATGACATTAGAGATTCCACACACTGAGCCAGTGTCTCATGCAATGTTGAGCCACAGCAAACGAAACATCTGCTCAGGCCTGGTGTCCATTTAAATCCCAAATTATAAAGAGCCACATGCCAGGTGCAGGACTCACTAAATGAAAACAGCACAAACTATATCACATCTCTAAATTAACAGATAGAGACTAAATGTTTACATTTACTGAAGCTGTAAACCTTGCGGGTGCATAGCTTGCTGACACAACGCTGTTTGGCTGTTGAAATGCGGTTGCTATGTGATTAAAGTCATAAAATCCCATTACCAAGTGTGTGATATTCTGGTCCTTGTGGCTCTTGAATTTCTTTGTTGTGTGGTGCATATGAGAAGATATTCTGAAGAACATTTTTACCATTTTTTGTCCATGAAATGTCCAATGAAATTCGAAGGGGTCAAAAAAACAAACAAACATTAGATCACTTTAAATTTCACTACAGGAAAAAAAAACAAAAAAACACCAAGACATATTTTCAGTTCTGTTTCCCAAAAGAAAAAAGTCAAACAGGTTTGGAATTACAAAAAGGGTGAGTATATAATTACAGAACTTTCATTTTCAGGTGAAATCTTCCTTAAATAGTTAGCATTAAATGTTTTTTGAAATCTCTAACCCTAAGTATGAGCCATATTAATGATGGTAAGTGCCTTAACAAACAGCACTAATTAAAAGATTACACCACAGCCTGAGAGAAAAAAAGCACTAATTAAAGATGTGCGAGTAAATAAGGCATATGTTTCACTAATTCACTGGTTTGTGGCCAGACCACAAACTGTATTCTGCACAACAAAAGAGCAAAACTCATTCTGTGATTACGTACTGGTTTATTGGCATTGATGTTGTTAAAAAAAAAAGATGATTGTCTGTTCCAGACAGTCTGTAACCAAGAATGTAAAAATGTAAACAGTCTGTTGCCAAGAAATTACTGAGCCAATACTGACAAGTAATTCTACATTACCCAACAGGTTTAATCGATCATGATTATGTGACATTAGCTCAGACATTGGAAGTATGGAAACTGAAATTGGCACAAAAGAAACAGGGAGAGAGGGAGAGAGGGAAAAAAGGAATAAACTGTCCTCAAGCAGGCATGTGGCAGGAATCACACCGAGAACAGTAACTGAAATGGTAAGTATATTAGCGTCCACATTAACAGACGATGGCGTTCTATTTATAATATGCGTGCGGCCGTGCGCTGTAGTTCTGTCTTCTGCCTCTTTAAATACTGAAGCTCTTAAGTAAATTCTATTTGGATGTCAGTGTTTTTATTATTCATCAGCTGGGAAAATAACATTCTGAAAGTGATTCCAATGACATTGTTTCTCTGTGTTGTTATTATAGATGTGGTATGAAATTCTCTATTCTTATAGAATTAGAATGAACATTAAAACTCTACAGTTAGCATTATAGTCATCGTCATTGCTGTGAACAGCCTTAAAGGGTTAGTTCACCCAAAAATGAAAATTAGCCCATAAATTACTCACCCTCAAGTCATCCTAGGTGTATATGACTTTCTTCTTTCAGATGAATGCAGTCGGAGTTATATTAAAAATTGTCTTTGATCTTTCAAGCTGTTTCACGGCACTCAGCGGGTGTTGCATGCATCAGTCCAAAAGCACTTAATTAAAATGTGCCCATCCATTAAAAAAAAAAGTGTCTCACGCGGCTCCGGGGAGTGAACAAAGGCCTTCTGTAGCGAATAGATGCGTTTTTGTGAGAAAAATATCCATATTCAAAACGTAATAATCATTTTAATCTAGCTTGCGCTCACTGTTGTACCCAGAAGCAGTTCCGGGCGGATGACGTATGAGGTCAGCGCTGCGCATGCGCCAGTGAGTCTCGTGAAAACCAACGTTTGTTAACAGGAGCAAAGGAAGCAAAGTTTCCTTACTTTAGCAAAGGAAAACCAGTCTCCTCTTGGCTTATATCGAAATCCTCCGACATTCTTCTTTACAAATCCTCGTTTTGTACTTCTAAT
>NW_015554060.1:146836-151553 GCF_001515605.1 Sinocyclocheilus anshuiensis
TCCTCGGACATTCTTCTTTACAAATCCTCGTTTTGTACTTCTAATTAGTGACCGTTGTTTTGTTTTGATCTCTCCCCTGCGCTTCCGCGTGCGTCACTTCTGAGCGGCGCATGCGCAAAGCCCACCTCCATACATCATCTGCCCGGAACTGCTTCTGGGTACAACAGTGAGCGCAAGCTACATTAAAGTGATTATTACGTTTTGAATATGGATATTTTTCTTACAAAAACGCATCAATTCGCTACAGAAGGCCTTTGTTCACCCCCCGGAGCCGTGTGAGACATTTTTTTTTTATGGATGGGCGCATTTTAATTAAGTCCTTTTGGACTGAAGCACTGCAACACCCGCTGACTGCAATGATAGAGCTTGGAATAGCCAGGACAATTTTTAATATAACTCCGACTGGATTCGTCTGAAAGAAGAAAGTCATATACACCTAGGATGACATGAGGGTGAGTAATTTATGGGCTAATTTTCATTTTTGGGTGAACTAACCCTTTAAGAATGAAGGAACGCTGTGACTCATGATGCTCAGCTGGGTGAAGTGTCTGTTCTACCAGGTGAGGGCAGAATGGAGAGGAAGAGCATGAGAATAACCCTAGAAAACAGATGCTGAGTCTATTTACTCTTTCAACATTCCCTTTAGGTGAAAATACTGCGTTAAAACTAACACTAGGCACCAGCACTTCTGGGTTCTCAAGAGCTGTTTTAGATTAGACGCTCATTTAAATTCAGCTGAAAATGACCGAAAGGTCCTGTGGGGTTGAAACACCATTTCCAGCTTTGTTTGGTGGACAAGGACAAATATATTTTTTACACAGATCACAATTCGGATTCCAGTTATCAGATCGCATTTGCTCTAATAAAACCAATTTCACCTTTTAAAGGGGTCGTGAACTGAGAAATCAAAATTCTCTTTATCTTTTGATATATAAGAGGTCATTGTGCTATAAAAACTTTCTCGTTTTTTCCAAAACAGCTTATATTGAAGGCAGTCTGCCAAAACGACAGATTGTGGAATGTGCCACTTTATGACATAATAGTGTGGCTAAACACCGCCTCCGCAGAAGATGATCAACTTCTGCTTCTACATCGCTGCCTGTTTAGCCCCGCCCACCAATTCGTGCATGTAGTGTAAATAACGAGAGAGGCAAACGCAGGTCTACGCAGAAACCAAACGATAAACTTTATTTTTAATGAATCGTCTGTAAGAACTTCAACTGTTAGCCAATCATAGCAGTGGGCATTTACTTCCAAGTCTACAATCCGCCATGACTATTCAAATGGAGTATTTAGATGAGGGGGTCAAAACAGGACAGAAAATAGTCTATTACTTCTAAATTATGACAAATCTTGATAAAATTGCACGTGGACCTCAGCGAATTCTGCTTCTACATCGCTGCCTGTTTAGCCCCGCCCACCAATTCGTGCATGTAGTGTAAATAACGAGAGAGGCAAACGCAGGTCTACGCAGAAACCAAACGATAAACTTTATTTTTAATGAATCGTCTGTAAGAACTTCAACTGTTAGCCAATCATAGCAGTGGGCATTTACTTCCAAGTCTACAATCCGCCATGACTATTCAAATGGAGTATTTAGATGAGGGGGTCAAAACAGGACAGAAAATAGTCTATTACTTCTAAATTATGACAAATCTTGATAAAATTGCACGTGGACCTCAGCGAATAGTACAAAATAAATAAATTATCCACCATGGCATGCACTGGCTATTTAGTGAACAAAAATCATGCAACACTCATAATGTAATGTATGTCTTTGAAATAACTTTTGTGGTGAAATATTTTGTAAACAATTAAAATAAACGAACAACATTATATACTGCTTAAAGGGATAGTTCACCCAAAAATGAAAATTTGATGTTTATCTGCTTATCCCCAGGGCATCCAAAAAGTAGGTGACTTTGTTTCTTCAGTAGAACACAAACTGAGATTTTTAACTCAAACCGTTGCAGTCTGTCAGTCATTGACACTCCCAATTGAGATTGTAGATAGAGTGTCAATGGTCCACTTGAGAGATAGGTGGCGGTAATGCATTTATAAGTTTGCGATCCGCCGTAAAGCAAGAAGAAGAAGATGCCTCACGCGCCGGCTGAAGAAGAAGACGCAAACGCGCTCAGGACAGTTCAGACATTGCTGTGAAAATCAGAGGTAAAAAACGATATAAATACTGTTCAGTTTCCTGCACAGACCGATCGTTTTGTGTCTTTTCACATCAATGTATCATCACGAGCCACAGGGTTTAATTTGGTTTTGTTTGTGTATGTTTTATGACTCTCAAAGCCATGATTCCCATCTACTGACATCATAGGACTGACAGACTGCAACGGTTTGAGTTAAAAATCTCAGTTTGTGTTCTACTGAAGAAACAAAGTCACCTACATCTTGGATGCCCTGGGGGTAAGCAGATAAACATAAATTTTTCATTTTTGGGTGAACTATCCCTTTAACAGATCATCAGAACTGCAATACTGCTCAATGCGTTCACTAAAAGTTGCTTGACTGAAAAACCCGGAAGCAGTGATTGCCTGTAATAATTTCATCTACTGTTCATCACACAGTGCACTATATGGGAAACCGGGAGCCATTTCATATGCAGCTACAATGCTGACTCTAATACAACCAGTCTAAAGCGTTCGCAGCACCCATCATATACCACCCTCTGAAATTACGTACTGAAGACGTGTTACTGACACCATAATTACTGTCTGAGCAGCCGGAGTCATGGCAGAATCATCAGAGTGTGACCTGCACTAACACATTTAATGAGTTCTGAGGATCTGAGCGAGGTCAGACGTGTGAATGTGTGTGGTACTCACAGGGAATGGTGCGCAGGTACAGGTTATCTCTGATCACCTGCTGGAGCTTGTGGTCCAAAGAGCCTTTCTGGAACTGCAGGCTGAGGTAATGACGCAGATCCGTGTTTAACACCTTACCTGCAGAGACGCATTGAATTTGGGTAAATTTTGGGTAGTTTGAGTACAAAAACAGCATTTGCGAACTATTTTGCATCCATATTGTGACGATTGAAACAGGATATTTATCATTCCAAAATATGTAGGTTTCACCCATTGATTTTATTCTTCAGAAATTGATCGGATCAAGCTAAAGTGCTCTCTATATGACAGATTAGAGCAGAGGGGTTGAAAAATAGGATATAATATTTTAAGCTATATAAACCTTAAATTTACCGTAATCTGACCTTATTACCAAAATAAGGTAAAATTATTAAATTATTTAATTTATTAAATTTAAATGATTTATTATTAAAACCTTATTACCGTAATCTGTCATATAGAGAGCAAATAACCTTTTTTAATTCTCATAAATAAATTTATAATGTTAAAAAAAAGTTTCCACAAAAAAATATTAAGCAGCACAGATGTTTTCAACTTTAATAATAATATTTTATTTTTTTATGTATGTATTTATTTATTTATTTTTGAGTACCAAATCAGCATATTATAATGATTTCTGAAAGATCATATGACACTGAAAACTGGAGTAATGGCTGCTGAAAATTCAACTTTGTAATCACAGGAATAAATTACCTTTTAAAATAGATTCAAATAGAAAACAGTTATTTTAAATTCTAATATTATTTCACAATATTACAGTTTTTATTGTGTTTTTAATCAAATAAATGCTGCCTTAGTGAGCATAAGAGACTTATTAAAACCATTAAAATTTTAATTATAAACATTTGGTCAGAAACAAAAACATTTATGTATTTATGATTATTCATTTTCAAAAAAAATAAAATAAAAAAAGGCTCTTGATGAGAAGAGCATTATTTGCTTAAAAGTTTTGCAAACTGCCATTAAAGAAACTTGTAGAATGATATATGTGTAAAATGATGTAAGATTTATTTGTATACAGAAATTTGATAATCGTGACTGAGTTCCGCTCATTAGCAACAGCTGTGCGGGTGACAAACAAAAAGCAAACAAACAAAAGTGAAAAGCTGTCAGTTGCAAATGAGGTGAATATAACTAAATCATGCTAAAATCTGGAATCCGTCCCAGTCTTCCTTCTGATTAAATGACAACCTTGAGATGTGCAGAAGGAGGTCCAGCTGTTTCTAGCGCTACAAAAAAAAATTTACTGGCTTCCCTTCACGAGCATCCAGATGTGTGAATGCAAGATGAGTGCTAACAAAACAATGCAGGTTTTACTGCTGTGCTCTTGCAGCAAAAGTGCCAGGAGTTCAGACGGAGTTCAATGAAGTGTGGAGGAGCAAGTCATCCTGGAGGAAGGAGGGGAGGAGAAGACCCTCTGAATTAGAGATTGAGAGAGTCAGAGCCAAGTTTCCCCTGGCGAATTAAATATGGGAGGGAGGGGAAGAAAGCGACGCCACTTTGAGCAGCTCCAGTCTCCAGCTGTTGGTATTACGCAGCTGATGATCTCTGGGTGGGGAGGATATGCTTTGAAGCTGTGCCAGTCACATGACTGCTGCATCAATAAGCATTGTTTCAGACCTCGCAGCTGCTGAACCCGCCTGGCTGTCCTCACAGACCTGTGAGATCATGGATCCCCGACACACTCTGGCATATAATTTCAGGTAAAAGAGCCCCTCACGCTACTTCAAAAATGGGTCAAGCTACACCTTTGCAATGTCCTGACATCTGGAATCAGCATGTGCTGTTAATGTGGAGTCTAAAAGTTTGCAGAGCTCAACGCAGACAATTTTTTCCCTCTG
>NW_015554060.1:151921-155660 GCF_001515605.1 Sinocyclocheilus anshuiensis
GTACTGGTCCCACTACAAATTAATGCTTTTTTTTTTTTTAGTATTTTTGTATTTGCTAAAATATATATTTTTTGTTGATTAACATTGTTTTTTTCTTTGCAAGAATATACAACAAGCTGAAGATAAATTGCTGTAATTATATTATATTATATTATATTATATTATATTATATTATATTATATTAAACTACAGAGAACCAAATGTTGCAAGGAAAAATAGATCAATGAATGAAAATTTGATTGAATGAAAATAGATTAATTTGGCAGTGTGGCCGTTTTCAGCAATGCATTTTTATATTTGCTAAAAACAGTATATTGTTTTTATTCATTACAATTATTTTTTCCTACAAAATAAAACAATATAATATAATATAATATAATATATTTAAAAAATAATATTATACTAATATTATATTTAAAAAAATATAATAAAAGCATATTTAAAAAAAACATGTACAAGATCAATGAAAATGCAGCAGTGGACTTGAATCTCTTTCTCAGACTGGCCCCGGGTCATTGTTGAGTAAACAGAAAATGTTCAGATCTTGAAAAGGAATAAGAAATATTATGAATTATTTTATGCTTTGTTGTCATTAAAGCAAAAAGAGGGACAAACCAAATACTAAGTCATTAGGAATGAACATGAACTTCACTGTAAATTCAACGTTTCAGTCCAACTGAAAAGACGAATACTTCATGTGGCCTCGAGAGAAATGCCATTTGTGCCTCAAGACAGAATAAATACAAACATGTTGTGCTATCTCAGGCTAATTTAGAATGCAAGGTAATCAAAACAAGTCTCTCCCGAAGCAATTCTCTCTCACGGGGAATGAAATGGATGGCCCACTTTGATTGCAGATTAGCCGCATTTCATTGGTCGACTTCGACGCATACTAATTTGCTCCAATCTAAATGTGCTCAAGAGGCCCATCATTTTCACTTAGAGTTCTGGTATTAATTCCACCTCTATGGCTATTTAGCAAGACATTACAGTGTGTCTGACTTTTTTATTCTGCAGCGCTCATTTCCAATAGTGTACAACATGATTTATAGCTGCCGTTCATTAGGGAGTGTCTTGGTCCAGCCCGAGTGCGTATTGAGCTGCAGTATGTAGTGCTGAACTATGCTGAATGTGGTCAGTTGGGACCGCTAGGGAGGCTCTGTGAGTCATACTGTGAGACCTCAAAGGAGAGGCAGGACGGGTGGAGAGAAGCCCCCCAGACTCCTCTTACACTGACATCACCAGCTCCAGTCACCCACACCTGGAAATAATCAGCAGCTCGAGAGCATGAAACGCACTGGGAATGTGGTCAGTATCACACAAGAGATTGTAAATCACACAAAGCGGTGAAGCAAATGAATCATATTTTGAATTGTAGTATTAAACTGTATTTTAGAATGCTTGATCAAAATGTTGATTCTGACAAAGTGGTTTTCAATCTTTTTGACTCCAAGGCCCCACTTTGTCCAGGCCCTCTTATCTAAGCCAACTCTGTTACAATAAAAACAAACCCCAAAATATGATTACAGTTTACAGTTTATTGATAAAATTTTTATTTTAGTGTGTTTTATATCATTTTAATTAGGATTATGTTAATATAACTACATTTAAAAATGTTTTAGGATGTATTGGGGGCCAGCAGGGATTTTGCTAAGGCTCTTTAGAGAACCACTGTTCTAACCCTAATAAAAACACACTGACTTATACTTATTTTACTACTACTAACATTTTTATGATTATATTATTGCAACATACTTTTAATATTATTTTGAGATATTTGTGATATTTACTCATATATTTTTGTTATTTAAATAAATAAAATGATTAAAAAATAAATAAAAAATGAAACTCAGGGTAATTGCCTTATAGACGTGAGGAATATATCTACAGAAAACTAGAAATGTCTACCTTAAAATGAACCAATTAATTTGAAAAAACATTACTTTTGCTGTATAGTCATTACATATGCTTTGCAGAAAGCTTTATGCGCTGTATCAAATTTGTATGATTTGTGAAAAATTGTACGCATTTTACAAGGTGGTAAATTTGTAGAAATTCGAATGAAAGACCACACATAACCCCACCCCTAAACCTACCCCTCACAGAAATCGTACAAAATCGTACAAGTGAGGTAGCACGAATTCGTACAATTTAGCCACCTCGTAAAATAATTGGTTGTGAGATAGTGTTGGCACTTGAGCGAAGAACAGGCTATAAATTAAAGGCTCATTATGGTTTAGGTCCCCACTCCGATTAATATAAACATGTGATTAGTCGACTAATGAAACTTTTGAAACTTTCGACTTTTCGACTTTCGAAAACCTTGTCCTTTAAAGATGTGTCAGAAAACTTGAACACGCAAAACAATTGATGGCAGAAATACACTATCAAATATTCAGATCAGCTACATTTACATGGCTTTCATGTTCTCCTTTATACGAAAATCATCATAATTTACTCAAGACGATACAAATATAGATGTTCTGAAGAATGTTGGTAACTTGAGGGCGAGTAAATGACAACAGAATTCTCATTTTTGGGTGAACTATTTATTTTTATTTTTTTACATATAGAAACTGAGATCAGTGAGGGTCATTTTAAATGTGGCATTCAAAATGCACTTCTTGTACAAAAAGTATAATTTGCGTTCACTCATAAATAAAAACCATGCCAAACAAGGGCTTTTTATGTGGAGAAGGCTTTCAAAGCTAGTGATGGTTTTCAAATTAAGTTGTACAACAAGGTCCAAGAGCTACACTGTGTAATTCTTTGGACATTGTAAAACGGGAGGAATTTAGGTCAGGCCACAATAGCTTTGCTTCATCCTTCATCAAGTATTGTACAGTAGCATGCAGGAACGTGCTCCATGTTCCCTAGAAAAATTCTGCATGCTTGCAGTTCATATAAACCCAGCTATACCACACGGTGCCAAAAGCCTTTACCCCAGATACGGCTGAAGATCTTTCATGAAAGAGTTACAAAATGCCTGTAGCTCTCACTGCTGGGTGTCCTCATACATGCAGAGCAGCAGGAGACAGACATCAGGACATTAGCCAATCATATACATGGATGTGTCCATTGTTATTTAGATGACATTCTCACACACTACCACTCACCGAAACCCCCCACACACTCATTCTATATCAGCCTAGGTCTTTGTTTACAGAACAAGGCGCTCTTTGTGGCTACGCTGTCAGGTAGCGTTAGCGAGCTGTGTCATATCTCTGGGGTGTCTCCCACTAGACCGCACCAAGTTCCAGTCACTGTACTGCCAGGCTGCCCATGGGAGCCACGGGATACAAAAGCTCCTTTTGTGCCTCATCATCCAGGCATTAGAGCCATCAGCTCAGTTGTGCAGCGCGAGAGAGATCGAAATGACAGAGACGTGCAACTAAAAGTGCAGAAAAGCAGCATCTATTTCAGGCACAACTTGAACAAACTACAACAGGTAAAGCTGTCAGTTGTGTGGATATTGGCAATATCGTTAACAATTCTAGTTTATAATCATTACTAATATGGCTTCTTCTTATCAAGATCTTAGTCTATGCTGAGTTCTGTTAATGCGTGAACTTATTATTTGAAGTGCACTTGCCGTCCAGTAATTGCAAAAAGCTTGTGCTTTGTTACTTTTTTAAAAAACAAAGTATCAGCTTTAAAATTATTCCAAATTCATAACGAAATTCAAACAATAAATACAGTTTTGGCGCTCTTTAATGCGGCAGGCGCGATTGCTTTAGTG
>NW_015554060.1:155749-157200 GCF_001515605.1 Sinocyclocheilus anshuiensis
TTTCTTTTCTACTATAGTACATAATGAACATGAATTAACATCAAAAGGTAGCTATTTTATAAGAAAGCCTACAGTACAACTTACTGAAATGTCTCATGTAAAAGCTCATTCAGTGTTTCAGACTTCGGAAAATGTGTAAAGCTTGTAAACATTGCAACGTAATATACATTTACCTCAGAATAACCATTAAGCTCATCAGTCAGCTAGAAAAATAACTATAAAGAAGAGCATTTTGCTATATTTATGCGCTATTGGATGTTAATATTTTTTACTTAACCTGCTGTCTACATGATTCAACTCTTCCTACAAATTTGCATTTTACTAATGAAGAAAAACAGACTGAATGTGTGAAAGACATGTGACAACATTCACAGGATGCACTGAGGAGGAGCCCAAACTATACACTCAGTGGCCAAGTGATGCTTATGGTCCATGATATTTGTACAGATTCAGTGTCATGAACAATTATTTGTGACTGTATATTTCAAGATGGAAAAGACGTTTAGTTCCCACTTTAAGTGAACCTTAGTTCCCAGTTCATCTACAAGATCGATTAAAATGCTGATAAATTTAAGAAAAGATGAGACATAAACACATGAAAGTATTATTGAAATGTTAAGAAATAATAATAAAATAAATAAAACATGTTTATTCTGTGGCACCTAAAAATATCATTTGGCGCCTAAAAATGTTTCTTATAGGAGCCAATGGCTCCTTACTCGATTTTTTTGTTTGGAGCCCTGCAATGCAAGTCAATGGGGACCAGCAACTGAAGGTGAACTATCCCTTTTACTTCCTAATTTATAAACATTAAAACATCGAGCTTTTATTTTAGTGGAAAACCGCAGGGAACCTTTAAAGCTTCTTGACGACAGCCGGGATAAACACTTCTCATTACACGTTTGGGAAGATTGTTCAGCGCATGTTGTGTTCCTAAAAGCACTTTATAAGTGACTCAAACTCACAGAACTCGCAGAGATCCTGTGGGGCGGCATTTACTGCGAATAAACAAATAAACCCGCTCCGATTTTGGTTTGATTTTGATTAACAGTGCAGCCCCACTTCGGTCTGTTCAATGTGTCATACTGTCTAAGCATACTAAGTTACAAATCATTTTTCTAAGATTGAAGTGTTCACTGCATATTTTCTATGTTTCTTTGGCTGAATGACTGACTGCGATTGTAGGTACACCACCATTGTAGGTACAACCCTCTACATTGCGAGTAAATCACTCGCATATGCGACTAAATCTTCACTCTGGGCGACTAAATTATGTGTAATATTAGCCAATGGCTAATAAATTCTCAGATTTTACTCGCCAGTGTGCGAGTTGGAGGCTGAGTTTATGATTAGCACAGATATATTTTCATTCTCAGAACACTCTGACTGAGCGCTTCAGAGTTTCACTCTCCGTCAAGCGATCTGTGCTATTTATCATTTCATCTCAATGG
>NW_015554060.1:157902-163785 GCF_001515605.1 Sinocyclocheilus anshuiensis
TACCAAGTTTTAATTCTAATTACTAAACTTCTATTATTAAATAATACTTGATTATCATATTATAATGCTTGAATGCTTGACTGACTGATATTAAGAGTATACTTTCAGATATTTAAAAAGCTGTACCATTTTACAAACATATATATATATATATATATAGTATAGTATTTCAGTCTGGCGAGTAAACAAAAAAATATACTAGCCAATGGCGATTCAATTGCCAAGGTGTCCGTAGAGGGTTGAGGTATGACATTTTGAAGGACTCTATAGCCTCATTTTCAATCGTGTCACATTAAATATAGTGCCAACACTGTAAGTCTAGTAACACTGTTTTAGCTGAAGCAGAGAATGTTCAATTTGAAGAAAACATAAATATTACTGTTACTGAAACAGGGAAATCAGCACCAGGAAGATAACAACAACCATATTTCCAGCTGACTGTACTGTACCTTCTGGATTTACAAGCCAAACAACACTACAAACTATATGCAGAGACGATTACAGCAAACAAAGGCTGAGCTGAAACGACTCACCAACATTTGCACAAACATTGCGTGATCCCATGAGTCTATTCTTTACGCGTGTCGAAGGAAAAGCCAACTGAATGCACCTTACCGCTTAAACACCTTCTAGTATATCTTCAGGCACGACTATTCTATTTGCCAATATCAAACAAAAGAAACAAAAATAGACTCTCACATGACTATGAGTTCATAGAAGGAGTCTACATAGTCAGCCACCCACCTGTGTGTTGTACAAACACTGTACCTACAGAACACTGCTTACACAACACAGTCACCTCAGCCCTGAAAACAATCCCACATGCTGAGACCACTTCTTTTTTCAATTAGGAGAGCAATATAAATGCCACAGATAAACCATCACCAGCAGCTAACAAGGCCATGTTATGACAGTGGTCCAGTGGAGATTCACAGGAAGCCCAGTGTAGAGCTAATTAGCCGGCAGAAAGAGGCGCTTGGCAACTCGGGTCCCGCTTGCTCTCTGCTTGTTAGATCTGCGGGGTTTTGTTGGCTCCCAGGGCCCAAAGCGAACACACAATTCACTCAAAAGTTCGCTGGGGAATTGTAGATTTTGTCTGCATTTGTAACCAAGAGAAAATAAACTTTTTTCTTTCTGCATATAGCGGCCTCCCAAAATAAAAGCCAAACATAAAATGAAAACATTTCAAAATTCAACGTATTTGAGAAAAAAAAAGAATATTTCTCAAAACTAAACAAATATTACACATATATAAATATAAAAATATAAATTATACATTTATACATAAAAATACTTTACATAATATGTATGCGTAGACGGATGGACGGACGGACAGATAGATAGATGAAGTTTATAGTTTATCGTTTTACAAAATATATTTACAATATTTAAAATAATGACAATAATAAAAAATAAAAAATAAATTTTACTTTTATTTAAATTTTTAATTTATAATACATTATACAAGTATATAGAAATTTAGAAATTTAAAAACAGTACTTCATGTTATATTGTATTATTAAAAATAAAATACAATGCAATAAAATTATTGCACTATTTTATAATTCTATACATTTTTATATAATACAAATAATGTAAATAAAGTTTCACTTATTTTATTTTATTTTTTAAATATATATATACAGTATATATATATATATAAATAATTTTCCATTTTGTATTGTACAGTTTTATATTTTTATACATTTTTATACTCACATACATTTTTATATAATACAAACAATATAAAATACATAATATAATAATATTTAATTATTAAATATAACATTTTATTATGTATGTATTATTTTCTATTTTTTATATACATTTAAGCACATTTTTTGTGAAAAGTACACTTTCTTTTAGATTAATGATATTTAGTTGCATTTTTTGTTGCTATTTTATCAAATGGATACATCTATGCTATCTTCAAAAACCGAGGTGAAAGCATCTTTCAGACAGGATGTTATGCAAACATTGAATTCATGTGTGTGTTAATGCCTTCCCCACCTCTTCACAGTGCCTGTGAAGATGGCCTTTTTCAGGTTTTGGGACGCAGCCTCTGTTCCGAACTCCCATGAATTGCAGATAAAGGCTAAAAACAACAGCATTCTCAGTCCATAACTGAGTTTCAGTCCATAACTGAGTATAGCCACGACAGTTTCACACTCAAATGCCTGTGTCCTCAATCATCAAACCAGCAGTGAGCATTGCCCTGCTTGGCACCGGCACAAAACCCAACCACAAGAATGATACGAAAATCTGGAGGGAGGAATCAAATACTCACAATCTCACCAGTAACATCTCTTCTGCCTTGTGTTCATAACACTCATAAGTGCACCCGTGATATTCTTAACCATGCCCCTAGTGTCACAGGAAGCCATAGATGAAAGGAACAATCACACAAAGGAGTCAAGAACAGAGAGTTCTGTAGAAATATCGAGCCCGCGTCTGCCTCCTCACTCCGACCATTCGGCTTTGTAGTGTCTGATGCACCACAGAGTTCCAGATCGAAGCGTCTCATCTCCTCCTTTCCCATCAAGTCCACGATGGAGCCAAAGAACTTCCAGGAGCTTTTGAAGGTCCTGCATGAACCTTCTGGGAGACAGACTGAAATAGCAGAGATAGGTAGAGAAGGATCAAAGCTGGGCTTTCTATGATCCTCAAGCTATGTCTGGAGATTTTTTAACATGTGTTTGAAATGGAGAAGCAGGCTGAAATCTCTTTCAAGACAGACAGCAGTGACACTTGTGGCATAATCTAAGCTCTTGGAAGAAACATTTATAACCCCAAGTTACATGCCAGCCACTCAGTGTTGTGTGTGGAGCCGCGACCTCGGCCGTTCTCCCGGAGTGTTGTTATGCAGCGCTCGTGCTGTCTGACTGAAATAAGGCCTTGTCAGTCCACACGCCGGCCGCTCGCAATGAGCCAGGAGAAGCCTGCAGGCCATCTCAAGTGTGTCTCGTTAACACACAGATTTGCATAAGTGGATCTGTGATCCTGAATACATGTCTGATCCTATATCACCCACCTATCTTCATATGAAGTGAATGGAAGTACTTTTGAATAAAAGCTGATTTTATATATACACTGTGCATACATGGATTATTCCTACTAGGCAGTACACTTTAATGTCTCCATCATAAATTATATAATATTCTCGGTAAAATATTCTGGAATAAATATTAAACATCTTCTAGGAAGTGACATTATTTTATGTTTAAATGTGTGTGGTCAGTATGATTTTTTTTAAAGGAAATGAATACTTTTATAAAGCAAAGGCACATTAAATTAATCAAAAGTGACAGTATTTTTGATTAACTTAATGTGTCCTTGCTTGAAAGAATTTTAAAACATTACAAAATATTTCTATTTCAAATTAATTCTGTTCTTTTTAACTTTCATCAAAGAATCACACACACACACACACACACACACACACACACACACACATATGGAATGATAAATCTAATAAATATTAAGCAGCAAAACTGTTTGCAACATTGACAATAATAAGAAAAACATTTATTGAGCACCAAATCAGCATAGTATAATGATTTCCGAAGAATCATGTGACATCCTGCTTTGCATCACAGGAATAAATTACATTTGAATATATATTCAAATAGAAAAGTTATTTTTAAACTGTAATATTATTTCATAATATTACTGTATTTTTGTTCAAATAAATGCAGCAGTGGAATGCATAAGACTTCAAACACATACAAAAAAAAAATTCTTACTGACCACGAACTTTTGTATCAGCTAATCTGTTGGAAAAAAATCCTGAAATTTATGTTAGAAATAAAGTACAGAAATATATGGAAGCCAGTTTTTGCCTGAAAAAAAAAAAAAAAAAGAATAAATAAGAAATAAAATCATATTGTGATAATATAGCAATTGCGTGGAAAAAGTCACTATTATGGGCTGTGATTACAAGAAATAAAGTCAAACCTTTCTTTTTTTTTTTCTCTCTGAGGTGGAAACAGGCTTCCTTAGAAATCAGTTTGATAATAGAGTTATTTCAATATATGGTTAAAAATAATTCAAGCTGTTGGTCTCATGTAAGCTCTCAATCTCTTACTGACTTACTAATCAATGGCTAACCACAGCACTTTATTAATTATAAATCAAAAAATAAACTTCAAATGCCTGAGCTTTCATAAAAATGACTTCTTTAAATAACACTATAGGCATATTCATTTATAAAAAAAAAAGTTCTAGAGCTGAAGATGCATTGCATAGCAGGAATGACCCATGTGTACTTGTGTGCGACAACCAGAGGATTAATATCAAAACCACACAGTCTTGTCTTCATGGCAAAATGCCATGTCGCTCTCTCTGTGTAGAGGAAGAGGAATGCTTTCCACTGTCAGATTGACTGAATCTTGCAGTCGCAAATCTCCCTGTTCACCTCGGCTAGGATGAGGGAGCTCTTCGAAGGGCCGCTCGCACTCATTAAAGCCATCCATCACCTCTCTGGCACAGTAACTGCCCATAAGAGAAACCAACCAGTTGGCCGCCGTGAAGTGATCAGGGCGACTAAGCAATGGCGTCGATGTCCAGTTCACATCAGTCTTACACTCCTGGGAAGCGCACAAGTTCAGAGGCTGCTTATCTGAGGGGGAAGAAGCCAAGCGACTCACTGTTCTCAGGCTGGTGGAAACTGCCATTCGGTTTGTGATTTAGTCGGTTTTCTTAGAAGCAAAACAGAGCAGTCAATAAGAGAATGACAGAAGAAGAGCAGATAGTATTCAAGCTGTTAAAATGCAGTTTTTTCAACGTTAAACTACATAATCCTATGCAGAGACAACTGTAAGTCATGCGTAGGTTGACTTAGCATATAATAAACACCGTGGCACATTGAAAATGTCGCTGTGTTTGTTTAAACAAACCAACATGTCAACTTCTGGCTTAATTCTTGGAGCATGACCAGGGCTCAGGGCTCAGGGCAAAAATGCAACCGAAAGTGACAAAAATGCCTTGGATGCTTAAAATAGAGGCAGAAAATGTCTCCATCTCGGATGATGATATTGTAATTAAAAGTATGTTTGGAAGAGTTTTTCCTTTCTAACCGCTTGTGATTCGATCACCCGAGACGGATCTTAATAACAAGAGCCTAAATGACAGCTCTAGTCAAACTCAGATTGTTGAAGCTGGATCATGAGTCTTTATTAGCTATGATCCGTTTTCCACTGCCCATGAATTCAGCCTTTGGAAAGGATAATGACCTCCAAGTAGCATCTCCAACTTCAGTCTGAAGAATGTAGCACATTGCTCATATCATGAGCTCCAGCTGTTCCCAGGGAGAGGCCTGATATACGCCCATGCCTAAACAGCATCTGTGCCTGTGCCAACCTTTTCATTATTAGTGAGTCATGTCAAGCCTCAGAAAACTTGTTGTTTATATATACAAAGCCTTAGTTTTGATTTAGCTTAAAATTACAAAAATACAGTCAATATTATTAAACATTACTGGTCTTGTGTATAACGTATAAATGTGCATCATTAAAAAAAAGTCTTGATGATTTTGTATCCAAATGCAATAACTTGCTTTGCTTTATTTATAGATATATCTTATTTCACTATATCATCATTTCTCTAATGTATGATATTATAGTAAAATGCATTGTGAATGCACTTGAGTATAGACTTTCTATGCATGTATGCAAAAATATCTAGCTAAGTGCACTGTCATCTTGCATTCAAGTCTTTAAAGAATTTAAGCCAAGTTGGAGCAGTGAAGAAAATTTAAGGCAGCAAAAAGCCATTCTGCTGGCGATATCATTGCAGAGGACTGTACAGGAACCTTAATTAATCTGAGACCTCAAGCCCAGGCCCAAGAGGTTCAGCAGGGCTGTCATACACAACTAATCAAGGCAG